>NC_026655.2:21164673-21474156 GCF_000004075.3 Cucumis sativus | reverse complement strand
TTGAGGGTTGATCTCATGATTAACCCCACAAATAAATTATTATTAATAATAATAGTATATAAGTACTTTGAATTATTCTAATCCTCGTCACAATCTGAAGAAATTGTTTTTATGAGACAATAATGTTGTAAAAGAATATTCAAATCAAGTTTCTCTTAGATCAAATGCCTCAATTACCTATTTTTGTTCCCTACTTCCTAAAGTTTGAATTGATTTACGTTTTTAAAGGTAATTTCAAATCTAAGATTTGAGAAAGGATAGGTCAAATTCTAATTAAAAGTTTCTTTTAATAACAATGCATTTGCATCCCATGAATACATCAATTGACAAGTAGAAGAAAAAGAGGGGAAAAAATTTCATACACAAAAACTTCAGGTGGAATTGTTCTAAATAACACAAAAAATTGAAATTATTTAGAAAATTTTAAAATAGTTCAGGGAGAGTTTGATAAATTTTGTTATGTTTCATAAATAGTTTCAATATTTTGCTATTTTTTAAAAATACTTCAAACTTTGATCCATAAAATACATTAAAATATATAAACTTTGTGTATAATAAAATTTCAATATATATCAAACGTTTAAAAGTTGGGTTAATAGATTGATCTTCAACTATATATCAAACGTTTATGAATTAAAGAAAATATAGGTAATTTGTTAAAACAAAAACAAAAACTTGTAGGTTATTTTATACAAAAATTAAAGACTTTTTTTAAAAAAATATTTTAGGCATCTTCCTAAAATTGAAGTATCAAAATAGAAACAAACATAAAGTTTTAAAAATGAACTTTATAATATAGTTAAATAAGAAATGATGAATCTAATATGAAACAACACAAAGTTACATATAATTTTGCAATTTCTCTTTATAAGTACTAATAAATTCAAAACAAATCTTTTGAACTCAGTAAAAAAAAGTAAACATAATTAGCATTCTTTAAGAAGTCGACTATAATATGGATCAATAAATAAAAAATATTAAAACTAATGATTAATTATCATTAGATTTTCAAAATTTTGCTATAAAATATTAAGTAATTTATAGATATATCAATTTTTTCTACTAATATTTTAAAAAAGATACCAAAATATTTGGTACATAACCTTAAAAAACAATATTAATATGTAATCGTTTAGATTTGACAATCATGTACTAAATATAGTTGGGATATTGACGTATGATTGACCAATTAATCAGAGGCTAACCTGACACTTTTGGTATTTTTCATCATAGATCTATGAGTATTCTTTTTTTTTTTTTTTTTTTGCGTTTAAAATTATTTTGTTAGTATTTTTTCAGTTTGTTATATTTATATAAAAAAAAACTCTTTTAAGAAAAACAAAAGCAATTTTAAAAACCTTCTTTCAACGAGATAAATTCTTAAAAATATGTTTTTCATTTCTATAATTTAACTAATAACTGAATTCCAAAATGGAAAATTTAGATAAAGCAAACACAAATTAAAAAAAAAATAGAAACTAAAAATGAAACTATGATCAAACCCTACAAATAATTGATTTAAAACTCTTCCAAAGGTTAACTTTTCTTTCCCTAAAAAGCTCATTAATTAATTGTCCACTAAAACCCCTTAAAAAGGGGTTTGAATTAAACCATTTCGATAAAAAAAAAAAAAAAAAAAAAAAAAAAAAGTGTTTTTCTTTGCCCAATTGACTCTCCTTTTACTATCATTCAACAAAAGTTTTCAACCAAACCCTTTTTCTTTCTCTATATATGAAAGTAAATCGTAAGTCATGATCCAATTTTAGGCGTGTCCCATATTTTTAATTTTAATATATGATTTCCTCTCACATTTCTTACATATTTGATCCATTTTAGTCTGTTTTTGTTTTAGTTAATGGATTGATCTCACGAACACTAAGCTAACATACCTCAACTCTATTGATTCCATGAAAATTAGGTCACACAATAATAATAAATACCAAATATGTATTTAATTATTTCTGTTTTAGTATATTTATAATTTATGAAAGACATTTTAAAGTCAAAAGTGTAGATTATTGAAAAGAAAATAAAAGGACCAATTTAGGTGATTAAGTGGAGATGACATTGGCCAAAAAAGTTGACCAACTCTTGTTGACATCGGACATGAAGTGAATTCATGAGGTATACTATACACTAAGTTTTATCATTTTTTTTCTTTCTTTATAAAAAAACATATTTATTGATGAAATTATACATGTCAAACTATCATGATTGTTAATTATTAGTATGACTTATTTTGTCATTTTCACTCATTATTTATTTATTTTAAAAAAAGAACTTCAAATGTATTGAAAATGTCAAAATTAGAAGATATCACCACTATTGTTCTATTTTATGGGGTAATTATAAAACGTATTCTTTTTGTATTTCAGATATATTTTTGAATATAATATACAAAAATTCACAAGTTATATATCTTAGTTTAGGATTTGGTTAGATGAAATTGAGAATTTAAGATTAAAATTTACAAGTTGAGTGAACATAATGAATCTTTCTTTCATTAAGTTTTATTGGGGAAAAAGAGAGTCATTTACAAATTCACACAAGAGTATTTAAACTCTCCACATATTGAAAATCTCCACTTTTGTTTTTATTGCAAACCATAAATTTCTTCCTAATTCTAGTATTTATCTTTAAAATTGGTAATTCTTTTTTCATTAATTCTATGCAACATCAATATTATTGCCACAAAAATATCAAATTTGAATCATAAAAGGAATACAAATCTAGATCAAAACGAAGAGCAAGAGTAGCCCCTCATTCAAATACATTTGTGATTGTTGAGAATGAACAGAGCAGCGCTCATCTACACAAATTTGATCACTTCTTCCACAGTCCAAGACATAGTCAGTTAGATAAAGTCATGTTTTTTCCAGTAATTTTTCCTAACCAAATCTGGTTTTTCACAACACTTCCCCCTCAACCTCACCTGCTCCTTCCAAAAAGAAAAAGAAGAAAACAAAGACCAAAAGAATTTGGAGATGGGAAGCCATTAGAGAGAGGGAGGGAGGGAGGGGGAATAGTTCTTCCCTGAATGGGTTGGTTGTCTCAAAAAATGTCCAAATGGGATGGAATTGCCTTCTAACTTCAAACTTTCGATCGGCCAAGGAGTTGAAAAGCTCCTACCCATTCGCGTTTAGTAGATTCAGGTACTTTCTCGTTGTCGATAAAGGGTGTCCAAGCATCCTGAGATGGGTCAGTGAGAACCCATTCGACCTTTTCGGGTACATTGAAGAAATCGAAGTTTAAAGGAGCAGTTTTAGCATTGCTGGAAGATTTCTTGCCCTTGGGTTCTTCAGAGACATCGGTAGACTGCAGAGTCGCAAATCAGGAACGAAAAAAATGGATGAGCGATCTGAATATCTCATTGGGTGCCAAAGAAGGAATGTTAGCTTTCAACTCACCGACGGATTACCATCTAATGATTTCTTCCGTTTCCTTAACGTTCCTGTTTCCAGAAAGTAAAGAACCTCGATCTTAGACCGGAATCGACGGTTTGAGACTGGGTCAAAGTAGTACTGCAAGGGACATGGGGATAAATTAGATTCTTTCTACATTCCTTACTGTTTGTTTGTTTAATAAATATCTAAAACAGAATAATAAGAATAGGAAGTCTCAAGAAATAAATGGGCCCAAGCATGCTCCCAATTAATTCAGCATGAAAAAAATAATAACCAATTCATAAGCAATTTCCATACGACACTCAAGCTCAGTACTCAATAATTGCCATATGATACTTGTGTCTTCACTTAAATTGCCTGTTCTTGTTTTGTCACTAACAACGTTGTTTTAAACTAGGCAATTGAAGAATATGAAAATGAGGTATAATCCATCTCAAACTTGACTTCTAGTGAAGCATCATATATCAGTTCAAGCACCAAGAACTAGTCACAAATCCTATAAGTTGCACAATTCAAAAAAAGTGTCCAAAAATTATTGGTATAGGTAGCAACTTTAAATTCTTTTAAGCTTTTCTTAACCATACATTCATATCCTCAAGATCTCTCACATTCAAATATGGTCTCAGTACATTCACGTTCTCCTCTTAAAATCAGAACGGTTATATTTTTGTTATTCTTTTTCCCATTATGATCTCCATCCTAATCAACCAAACTCCGTTATCCTAATTGATTTCGTATAAATGGTAAGTAGCCAACTAGAGCGTACCAAAATCCAAAGAAACACCTAAATATATATCAAAGTTTGTCAAGGATTGTTCACCATCCAAAGGAAAGGCCCAAGAAAGCTTGTTACGTTAACTGCACGACAGAATTGCTTGGATAATCCATGGACCAGAACGTACTTAAATACTATACCAAGTAAAGGACAAAAAAATTCCCTTAAAAGATTTATATGAAATGCATTTCTTCTTTTCTTGATTCCCTATCAGGTAACTAAACCTTGTTGCAGTACCTTAATGCAGCCCTTGGAGGGACCAATTACAGGCACTGTATAAACTCTTTAATCATCCTAGACACAAACATTCTCTAATAAAATTACTTTTAATCCTAGACACTAACATTCTCCCTAATAAAATTACTCTTCCTCTGTCTCGTGGACGAGTAGATAAAACAAGTGTTAATAAACCAAGTTAATTTGAAAGTTGATTCTACTCTATTTTACGTTTGCTATAATATTTGTTTGTGGATTTCCTAATAACTGCAACACCCATCAACTCAACACAGAACATAGCTAATGATCCATTTTTCAGATGATCAAATCCATAGAAGTTCTTAAACCCTTTACTACTTGATATATACCTCATTTCCCCAAAATTGATGAGCTAACAACAAAGAGCTAATGAATACGTAAGGCAAAAAAAAAAAAAGAAAGATCCTTTTCATGTTTTAATCCGAAGCTCCAAACGTAATATAGGTATCACAAAAAATTATTCATAAGTAGAAGAAAAATAGTTCAAAGGACGTTAAACCCCTGTTCTATTTTGCATGGCTAATTAATTAGCAAAGTAGATTAATCTCCACTACAAAGGGAAAAAAAAAAAAAAAAAACCGATAAGAGATAAGAAATCAATTCACCTTATCGACGGTTCCAGCGGTAGCACCAGAGGAACGAACTCTATCTTCAACAACCCAGCCAGGGGGAAGCCAATTAGGCCTTTCAGACAAGGCAGATTTCGAGGAGGCAGAGTTAGAAGCGGAGACTTTCTTGGAAGGGGAAGAATCTCCGTTGAAAGAGTTGAGAGGGTCGGGGCGTAATGGAGATCGGCGAGTGGAAGAAGTTAGAGGGGTTTTGCGAGGAGTCCGGTCAAGATCTCGGGAAGGTAGGGTTGGGGAAGGGACGGTGGAGGTGGCGGGAGTGGGGGAGGAGGTAGAGGAGTCGATGAAGGAGCCGGCGGAGAGGAGAGGATCAGGAGGGAGGTGGTGGGAGAAAGGTAAGTCGGGTCGGGTCGGATCATGAGGACGGGGCCAATCGGAGTCCGGAAATGAAGTTCCAGAAGCAGACATGTGGGTTTGGGGTTTGAAGGAGGAAGAAGAAGAAGAAACGGGAAAGAGAACGTTAAGAACACAACACATTATTTATTGTCTTTCCTGCTTTAACACTAATAACAAACAAACCATTCCCTTTCTTTTTCCCTTCCAATTCCATGGGCTTTGGCCCAACTCCAACGTTACAAATATTCAAAAATTCATCACTGGGCCTAGGCCCATTCTCTTTTTATGTGAAATAACCACTTTTTTTTCTTTCTTTTCCTCGTAACTTTCAAAATCATTTTCCCCTTATTTTAATTAGCATTGTTTATTGTGATGTGTTTGGTCATTGAAGTGGGTGGGAGCTTTGTTACTTTTGTACTTATAATAATATGAGTGGTTTGGGTATAGGGTATAGTCTAGATGAAATAAATCTAAGCCTAACTTCATACCTAAGAACCACTATTTTAAGGATTATTTTACTCTCGTTCCACCCCGGGGTCTTAGAGTGTTTAACATATGAGAAGGACTTCTATAGTACCTAATAGCTTTCGTTGCATTTAATTAAAAATTATTACATAGCAATTCATTACATTAAGCGTTGGAAGTTTCTAGACATCTTCCGACGTTGTATGAACATTTATTACATTACATTCATTACATTCAGCGTTCATACAACGTCGAAGACGCTGTCAATCTAGCGTCAGAAATTCTAAGACATCTCTTCTTATACAAATTCTTCCAAATATATGATATTTTAGAGAAAAACAAATTCTTATATTATAATGGAAAACTAAAAATGAAAAAGAGAAAACTTTTGTTTTAAAATTAGTTACCAAACATATATGATATCTATTTTTAATAGGCAAAATTTTAAAAACACACAGAAAAGAATAACTAAAACTAAAAAATGGAAATAGTTATAGAACACCTTATTTATTTATGTAATTATATCTGAATAATCTTAAAACCACTTAATTTTATTTCATTTTTAAAGAAAGAACACCTACCAAAACAAACAAACAAAAAAATGAAAAACTAAAAAGAAAACATGTTGTGAAACATGCTCTAACAAATATTTGTGTTGATATTTTTCATTCCGATCAGGAATAATAACAATTTTAAAGTTGTCATTTTGAAAAATAGCAAAATGAAAAAAAATACAATAAATAAGAATTTGAAAAAATCCAAAATACCGTGTATAAGCTACTTTGTTAGAGCTAAAATATAATAAGGGTCTTTAACTCATATACTCTAAATTGGTATATGATATTACAGGAAATATTCAAATTACTAATAAATTTCACAAAAGTCTTAAATGGGCTAGTATATTACATAAATTTAGGATTCAATTGATTTATAACAAATATCTAAATGGAAAAATCGTGAGATATAGGTCGGGAAAGAAGTGGGGCACAAATTAATTTAATACCAATTTTTATTATTTAATTGATTTATAACAAATATCTAAATGGAAAACATCCTTGGAAACAGTTTTGAAAAGAAGTGGGGCCCAAATTAATTTAATATCAATTTCTATTATTTAATTGATTTATAACAAATATCTAAATAGAAAAATCTTGGGATACATTTATATGGTTTATTGAGATTTCGACTGTGAAAAAGAAAACTTTCGATGATAGACAAATAGAAAACTTATCCGACAGAATCTAGCTAGAAATTTCATGCTTAATATTATATATATTCAAAACATATGAAACATTTGGTATATTAGGTATATTTTAGTTTATATTCAAAACATATGAAATATTTGATATATTAGGTATATTTTAAATATTCGATTAAATAGGAAAACGAACGAAAATCTAGTTTTGAATATGATACATTATAGAGTTTATTAAGAATTCAACATTCAAGCACGCAAACACTATCTTCATTTTTCATCTTAGATTTTCAAGTCTAAGACCTGTAAAGCTTGGGTGGAAGAACAAAAACCTCCCCTCAAAACAAAAAGATACAAAGTTATCTTCCTTGTCTCTTAGGGGATTTTTATCTTTTTTTTTTTTAATTAATATTATTTATTTAATAAAATGTATATGAAATTTAGGAGATTTTATCTAAAAACACAATATCTTAGCCAATTTTATTGAAAAAAAATCAAATTTAAAAAATAAATTAAGATCTAATACGAAAACTAATTTTAATTTCTAAATTATTATATGGGTTTAAAGATTCTAAATTATTTTGAAACATAAAAGGTTGAGATTTGATTGTTAAATAATAATAATACGGTTGAGATCTTAATAGGAAAACTAATTTGAATTTTCAAATTCAAAATTCAAAATTTAAAAATAATTTAAGATCTAATAAAAAAATGAATAAAATTGTTAAAATCTTAACACAATAGTAAAATTAAAAAAAATGAATAAAGTTGTTGATATCTTTTAAATCCCTGAAATATTAAGAAGATGTTATGATATAGTTCTCTACGTTATTAACAAGTCGAAGTTAATTACATACCATGGAAAGACTTTTGATAAAATGAATATGCTTGTTGAGTAAGAAATTTTGGCCAATTAAATTTTGCCACGTCATCACAACAAATATTCAATAATTATATTTTTTGGACTTTGATAATTAAGTTTACTCAATCCAGCCCAATTCAAGTCCAATAAACAGATTAGCAAAGTTCAAACTCAACAAGCAGATGGATCCAAGCCCAATAAAACAAATTGGCCCAAGCCTAAGCCCAACAGGCAAATTGGTCAAAGCCCACCTAAATCCCACAAAATTTCTCTATAAATGGAGATCTTTGTCATTCATTTGAGGCTGTATTTGGTTGAATGAAGAATTGAAGCTATGAAGTACTGAAGAATTGAAGATTCAAACTTCTATAAAACTCTCAAGACGTGCAAATTCTTATAAACTTTGAGATCATCATCTTCTGAAATATTGAAGACTTGGAAGATCAAACTTTCCTTTAATTTCAAAAGACTGAAGCTCAAATAGACTTACAACTATAGCATCCTAAAGACCGAAGATCAAGAAATTCTAAGTTTTTAACTTGTATTCGAGAGAAAGCATCAAATGAGTAAATACTAGAGATTGTATTCACAATATTCATCAATATAACAAAGTCCAATTTCACGAAATACATTTCTTCAAAATCTCGTGTGAACAATCCTAAATTAATTAAACAGACAAGACTTTTGATAAGAACACAATAGATTGAAATAATTACATTAACTACAATTTTAATTTAATTAATGTTATTACGTCAAATAAACACGTCTTGATTTAAAAGTTATTCTAAACACAATTAATATAATTATTTTCTAATTTTAATTCATTTACACAACTGTATGAATTAATGGTATTGAACTAATTATATATATATATATATATATATAATGCTATATTTTTAGAATAAGTTAATTAAAATTTAATAACAAAAATTGGAAAACAAACAAATAAGCAAGTTTTCATTTAAACAAAAAGAGCATAAGAAAATTTTAATTCAAAATAATAATTTGATTATTTTTGTGATTTCAATCATGAACGTTATTTGACTCCTCAGATTAAGAAAATAATCATGGTGGCTAAATGTAGAACAAAATTAATTACGACGTAAAAACGAAACAATTATTTCATTTTATTTAGTATTTAGTATTTTATAAAATACCAGACACGTACACAAAATGCTATTTACTAAAATTCAAAAGAAAATATGGTTTTGCTGTTTTTCAAAATTGTGCTTACAAACGTTTCTAAGAAATTTATTTCATTTTATTATTCTTCCTTCTTCCAAATCTATTTCATTTTTTCATTTTGATAAAAAAATATTTAGACAAAAGACCTAAATCTTCTAAGAAATTTCACAAATGTCTTAAATTATGATTTATTTTGTTGATTATGTTTTCCTAAATTTTTAGGACATTTATAACCTTATAATAATTATTAGTTATATATAATTTTTGAAATTGAATTCAAATGATTTTCTTATTTATATTATATTAAATTAATGATGTAAATGACAACTTCCTTACTTAGCTTAGTACAAATTTATTATGGAAATTAATTAGAAGTATTTTATTAATTTAATATAAAATGAAATATTTGGTGATATAGAATTAATTAATGATTAAAAATAACAATATATCATTATTTACAACATTTTGATATCAAAATTCTAGCGCCTGCCAAGATATTGTCTTCTTCCTAATTCAATTTCAATTTCTTCCTAATTCAATTTCAATAGTTTCTTCCATCAATTTTATTGTTATTAATATCATTCTTCAATTTGGTTTTTTTAGTTTATTTCAAAATTTTGTTTTCTATACAACTTTAAGTTATTTTTCTTCCTTAATTACTTTCTTTTTCTTCATGTTTCAATCAATTACTTTAGTTTTCCTTTTCTTTCAAATTTCATACTTTACTCAGATTTTGCTTACACATATATACAATATGACATATGTATTTTTTCTTCGTTCATTTTGTAGTATATGTTTTGATCATGTCCATCCTGTTTTGTTTAATTTTTTATTGTTTAGTTCATCTTCCTGTCATGTTTAGCATATAGTTTTACTAAATGTCTTGTCGTTCATATATATTATGAAATATCACCGAATAATAAATTTATGTTGTGTGATTTGTAATATATATACTATTGCATATATTAAATAATACATACACATATTCTTTTTCATGTTTTGTGATTTTTTATATACACAAATTATATATTCATTCAATTTTTTTATTTTATATTTATTGCATATATGCTAGTGAATAATTCATTTATGTTTTGTGATTTGTTACATACATGCCACTGTATATATTCAATAATACATACACATATACAGTTTTTCTCAACATTACATATATATTAGAGAACAACTAATATTTTAATGACATATATTAAATATACTATTCATAATTGTTTCCGATTCATGTTCCTGTAAACATAAACAATTTTCATACATAATCAATATTACGTATTATTTACTATGTAAGATATAAATATTTAAATAAAATACATAAATAAATTAATATAAGAATTTTTCATTAATAAAATATACACCATATTATTCAATATATACCATAATTACGTAAAATATATGAAAAATAATGCAAGATGAAAGAAAGAATGGACGGACCGATTGGAAAGTGAGAGAGAAATCAGAAGGTGAGAATTTCTCAAAAAAATCATAAAAAGAAACTAATTAAGGAAATTTTTTTATATTAATATTACAATAATGAAATTTAATCACTTTTCATATTTAGATAGAATATCCTAAATGCAAATCTTAATCATGGACAATTTTATTTTTTTTCTATTTTTTAATACAATTATTGTATATAATTTTAGGCCATATTACTTAAAAAACTTTTGATAAAAGGGCAAAATGTGATCACAAGAGCGAGCGAGCTGCGAATGAGCAAATGGGCCTTAGGAAGGGCCCAAAAAGAATCCACAAGATACGTGGGACCCACCTCCTACCGTCCACTTTTCCTTCTTCCTTTTCTCTTTTCCGCAAAAACAAACCCCTTCACTCTTTCTCTTTTCCCTCTTCCATGGCTTACTCTCTCTTTTTCTCTCTCCTCCTCTTCTTTTTCATTCCCCTTTCCTCCGCCGCATATTCCATCGGCGTCAACTACGGCACCGTTGCCAACAACCTTCCTCCCCCTTCCCAGGTCGCTGCCTTCCTCAAATCCCACACCTCCATCGACCGCGTCAAGATCTTTGACGCCAACCCCGATATCCTCCGTGCCTTCGCCGACACCGGCATCGCACTCACCGTCTCCGTCGCTAACGGTGACATTCCCGCCCTCGCCAAGCTCCCCGCCGCCCAGTCTTGGGTTGCCAACAATATTCTCCCCTTTCACCCAACCACTCTGATCAACCACATCGCGGTCGGGAATGAGATCCTCGCTACCTCTGACAAGAATCTTATAGCACATTTGCTCCCTGCTATGAAGGCTATTCATTCTGCTCTCAAGCTCGCGCATATCTCTGATGTTAAGGTCTCGACCCCTCATTCGTTGGGCATTTTGTCCGCCTCGGAGCCTCCGAGTACCGGGCGGTTCCGGCGTGGGTACGACCGGGCCATTTTTGCTCCAATCCTCGACTTTCACAATCAAACAAAGACGCCGTTCATGGTGAATCCATACCCGTTTTTTGGTTTCAGACCGGCGACGTTGGACTACGCATTGTTCAAGCCCAACCCCGGGGTTTTCGACAACGCAACCGGTAAGCATTATACGAACATGTTCGACGCACAGTTAGACGCGGTTTACTCAGCGATGAAGAAGGTGGGTTACGGAGATGTTGACATCGTAGTAGCAGAGACCGGATGGCCCTCCGCCGGTGATCCAAATCAAGCGGGCGTAAGCATGGAGAACGCCATTTCGTACAACCGGAACCTCGTGAAACATGTAAACTCCGGAAAGGGGACGCCATTGATGCCAAACAGAACCTTCGAAACTTACATCTTCTCTCTATTCAACGAGAATCTCAAACCATCCACTTCCGAGAGAAACTACGGCCTGTTCCAACCCGATTTCACTCCGGTTTACGACGTGGGCATCCTCCAAAATCCACCGGTAAATCACTTTTCCTTATAAGCACCGTTCGCCGGAGAGGGCATTTTAGTAAAAATGTAGATAAAGCAAAGAACATTCACATTACTAGTCTGCTACCCAGTGGAAGAGTAGTATACGGAATTTCCACTGCCATGGATACACACGTGTTCGTTTCTAATTGGTTCATATTTTCACCTATGTTTTGTTGTTTTTTTCTACCAATGACCTCCCAACACGTGGATTAGATTCCAAGTGCAACCCTGCTGTCTAAGGATTCAAAAAGCCACCTGTGGTTTTGTTTGATTTCTGACGATAATACCCTCCCTTTGTTTTTCTATTTTTGTAAAATAATATCCGCATCTATGAAATGAATTGAACAGGCAATGGGGCCCACATCGCCAGTGGGAGGACCGAAGCCGTCGGATGAGGAGAGAGAATGGTGCGTGCCCAAAACGGACGCATCAGATGAAGCGTTGCAGAAGAATATTGATTACGTGTGTAGTAGTGGAGTTGACTGTGGGCCCATACAAGAAGGTGGGGCCTGTTACGATCCAAATACAGTGCGGTCACATGCATCGTACGCTATGAACGCTTATTTTCAAACCGCTGGTCGCCATGAATTTAACTGCGATTTTAACCACACCGCCATCCTCACTTCCACCGACCCCAGTAACATTCTTTTTCTTTCTCCTTGGTTTTTTTTCCCTTTAGGTCCTTCTAACTCTTTTGTAACTCAACTTTGTATTTGTATTGTTTTGGGAATTTACAGGCTATGAGGCGTGCAGTTACCCGTTCGATGAAGAAAAGTTAACCGAGAAATCGGTGGCGTCTGGGGCGACGATTAGGTGTAGGATGGTGGGGGCAGTGGCGCTGGCGCGAGCATGTATTGCGGTTGTTGCCGGCGGTGTTTTATTAATTTAAATACAAAAGTGGGATTTGGGCTTTTAAGAAAAGAAAGGACCGTTGGGGTTAGTGCTTTTTGGAGTTCATAAGAATCACATATAATATTTAATTTAATGCCCATTTATCTTGTATTTATTGTAATATCGGCTAGAAAGTAGAAAGCATTTTTTGATCTATCAACTTACCTAATTCCTTAATTGAACGTTGATGAGTAACCATTTAATTTTAGTATTTTCAAAGTTTTAACTATTTATTTGAAGAAACTGTACTAATATACTAGACCAAACTAAGTTATTTTCAACTGTTCAGATATAAAAGAACTAAGTTTTGAAACCAAAATAGAATCTGATGCAAGCATTTTTTTTAAATAGTTTGTTTTATATGAAAAATGCTTTATCGATCTTAAAAATTTTAGATTTAAAAATTATAGATGATTTATTTTGTAAATATGTTAGAATGTTTGATGAGTAAGAATTTCTATTTGAGAAAGTCTTAAAATAAAATAAGATTCTAAGAATGCACCTTCGATTATCTATTTATTACTTTATAATTATTTTTACATCTTATTTGTCTCACCAAAATAATATAGTAAGTTAAGATTTTTTATAGACTAATTATCAATTTAAATATTTTTCTAATAAAACAACTACAATGTAACACAAAAAAAAAAGATGTATGTATGGCTATAGTATTTATTTTGAATTATATAATACAAATAAAGGAAACTGGGTCATATTTATATATACAAGAAAAAAAGGAAGGGCAAATTGGTGAAATGAGGATGCCCCTCGACATGAACATTCAAAACTCTTATATCCTATAGTTAAGGATATAGATGACTGGCATTTAAGGTAAGCTAAAAATACATTTCAACCTTTATATCCTATAGCACTTTATGATTGACTGGATCATGGAGTGTTGGTGGCCAAACACCACTTTGATGCGAGTTTGACCATCTTCCAAAATTACAAATTCGTCCTTGATACCAAATTTTAGTATTAACAACGATAAAATTGTAAGATTTTGAAACTCAAAACTAAATCAAAACCTAACTCAAAATTTAAGAACTTATAATGTCATTGTTACCTTGATCCAATGAAAAAACATAAATGGTAATTTAAAAAATGGATTCACCGTGGTGTTTTCATTCGTACTAAGGGACCATCTCTATATCCTTTAACAAAACTCATAATCTAGTTGACGAGAAGAGAGTGATCAATATAATTACATCCAAAAATTACTTTTTATTGTTACACTTTCACTCTCACATAAATCTAATTATATTTGCAATTGGTGTCCATTAGAATTGATCTATGGATTACGTCAATCTTCATTAGAAAAAATTAGACTAAGAAGGAATTAATCTAAAGCATGGAGGAGTTGAATAAAAGAATTAAAATTTTGAAGTGGATGGTCACAAAGCCCTATGAACAACCAACAAAGCAGCGGCAAAGAGGGCAACGCCTCTCAATTCTAAGCCACCGATTAATACAATCCCTATGAAAAAAATGGCCACAATTCTCAATTACTCCACAAATCTCCTCTTCCCCAAATCCCTCAATACATATCGCACACTTCCTCCCATCGCAATCCCCAATTTCCCCTGTTTTTATTTCTCTAAAACCCATCTTCACGGATGCCGGAATTTCCTCCGACGTCTCCTCCGCTGCAGTTCCCGATACTTGGCTTGACTCTATGTCGCCGTGGACTACAAGGAGTCGTTGATGGTAACAATAATGAAATATGAACATGAACAAAATCATTAGAGCACAAATCACCGCCACCAACATCAACCCGCTTGCGATTGTTAATCTGGTCGTTAGGTGAAACTTACTGTGGTGGATCGGTAGCGGAGGAATTGGTGGCCGTGTTGTGGATTCCGGTACCGGTGGAGGAGATGGGGAAGACATGGCTGAATTGAAGAAGAAGGTTTGATTGGTTCTTTTATGTAAAACAATGGGAATTTTAATAATTTTGATTTTTTTTAAAAAAATATTTTGTTATTTGTGAAAAGATTTAAACCCATCAAGATTAGGAATCTAATTCCCATTTGATGTTGAAACAATTAGATGTGTTTGAATGAATTTTGGACAAACATATCTTTGCCACTTTCAAGTTGAAAGTGACTATAAGATTGCCATAAATTAAATTCAAGAGTTTCCATTCACATTTGGAAACTAACAATTCTCTTTTTCCTAATTGCACATTTTCTCTAAATTCTATGAAAAGAATAACTACATAAATTTCAATTATTAACTTCACTCAAATATACGATTATTTCAAATGTCACTTCCAATTTTTTCATCATCAATATCGTCGTTTGTATTTCCTCAATATGTTGGTTATGTGCTTTTAGTCTTCACGTTTCTCTTCACTTTACTATGTTTCTACCTTATCACTCTAGACAGTGAAAGAGTTGTCAAATCTAATCGCAAAAAGTTGCTTGAGACTTTAGAGATTGAAGTACCAAATTTTAGTTAGTACGGAGATGACGACGACAATCAGACAAATTGTATGATCTGCCTTTGCAAAATTGAAGAAGGGAAGAAGTGTAGAAGGATGAGCACGTGCGATCACATGTTTCATAGAGATTGCATTGACCGATGGCTTACGATGGATTGGTGGTTTATAGTAAACAGTAGTTGTCCACTTTGTCGAGCTGCCATTTGTGTGGTGGTTTGATTAGATTAGTAGTGATGAAAATATAACGAGAAATGACTAGAAATAGGAATTGGGGGTGGAGCCTTATTTGATTGTTTTTAAATTTATTATGAACCTATCACTAAAAATTACATTAATATATGTTGGATCGGTATGGCAACCCTAGAGGGGGGTGAATAGGGTTTAAATAAACTTTTTGACAAATAAAAAGTAAAATCAACTAATTAGATATTTTCTAAAATTTAAATAAAGAACTTTGTAAACTTTGTTAAATAACAAGATTGATAAAAAGATATGAATGGAAGTATGCAATCAAACTCAACCAATAAGAATATGTAACTAAAATTAAATTAAAAAATAATTAGAAAAGAGTTAGAGAAGAAGACACCGTAATTTTATAGTGGTTCGGTTAAACTCAACCTACATCCACTTTCCCAAGCACCCCTTGGGATTTTGATTGAAAATCTTCTTTGGACTCTTTCCACGGATTTGAGCCGAACCGATTCTTGCTCCTTTTTCGGGTTCAAGAGCAAACCCGATCCTTTCCACGGGTTAGGATCCAACCGTTACAATATGTTGAAATTTTTAAATCACACAAAAGAAAACTCTCTAAAAGAGTGAGTATACAATTTGAAGCTCACAAATTTAATCCTCACAATACAATAAGAAGCTCTCAAGAATAAGATGAAAAGAATAAAAATTGGAAGCTTTAGAGAGAATAACAATGTTGGCTTTTTGCTTGAGGATTGTAAAGATGTTGTGATCTTGTGTAAATGTGAAGTATTTAAAAAGAGAGGAAAGATAAATTCAAAATCATTTGGGTCATTAGATATAAGTAAAAGAAAAATGAATGGTTGAGATTTAAACTTAATTAGCCGTTAGACACAATACAAATAATAATATAATAATATGTCTTTTCAAAATATTTTGTTTAAAAAGAAATCAATAAAGCAACTTCACCATCTTTTAAAAAAACTAGCCGTTAGACACAAGAAAAAATAATAATATTAAAATCATTTTTCTTTTAAATTCATTTTCTTTATAAAAGCCAATAAAACATAACAAAAAGCCACATTTGTTACTCCTTCATTGCTCCAAGTGGCTTTCTCTAATTGGTTCAAATTGAATGCTTGGTCGCCACGTCACCATCTCGGGTATTTTTTCGTTAAGCTTCTTTTAGCAATATTTTCTTCATTTGAACTTCGATTTGGGTGATTCAAGAGGCGTTAGAATCATTTTTCCAAGCTCTACGATATGGTCTATTCAAATTAATAAAATTGTCAATAAAAAAAATCAGATTTGTTATCATCAAAACATAAATTAATTGAATAATTAAAATAAATTAATTTGAGATTAAGGGCCAAAAAGCCAACAATCTCCCCCTTTTTGATGATGACAAATCATTGAAGAAAAATAACTTGAAACACACATGATCAACAAGTAATTCTATTATCAAGATGTATAACCATAAAGCTCATGTATATATTTCACCACAAAGATCATACTTGAAAACAATTGATAAGAGAACCTTCTTTGTCCTTAATTAATTTTTCTCTAAAAAAATATGCATTATTCAATAGAAACAATTATGCAACAAATTGATAAAAACATATTTTTCTTATACTTCTCCCCCTTTGGAATCATCAAAAACAATACCAATGAAGTTAGCTCTCCCAAAAAAATATGAACACATACAAAATGTCTAATTCTCCCCCTATCAATATGCATTAGGGTAACAATATCAAGTAAGATATAAAATCAAGATGCATCACAACGAATAATTCCAAGCTCAAGCCTATTTTTACAAAAGCTTTCTTCACTCAAAGGTTTGGTAAATATATCCGCTAATTGATTATTGGAAC
This sequence comes from Cucumis sativus, assembly GCF_000004075.3. Classification (NCBI taxonomy): domain Eukaryota; kingdom Viridiplantae; phylum Streptophyta; class Magnoliopsida; order Cucurbitales; family Cucurbitaceae; genus Cucumis; species Cucumis sativus. The sequence goes on along the minus strand of NC_026655.2, from coordinate 21,456,758 downwards.
TTACAAACTCAAGAGTAATATGACCATTTTGTACATGCTCTCTAATAAAGTGATGCCTAATATCTATATGCTTAGTTCTAGAATGATGAATAGGATTCTTAGTCAAATTTATGGCACTAGTATTATCACAAAATATAGGCACATTATCAAATTTTAATCCAAAATCACAAAGAGTTTGTTTCATCCAAAGAATTTGTGCACAACAACTAGCAACCGCAATATATTCCGCTTCGGTAGTGGATAAGGCAACCGAATTTTGCTTTTTACTAAACCAAGATACTAAGGAACTACCAAGAAATTGACAAGTCCCACTAGTACTTTTACGGTCAAGTAAACTACCGGCAAAGTCCGCATCGGAATATCCTACCAAATTAAACTCAACATTTCTAGGATACCATAATCCAACATCAATAGTTCCAAGCAAATATTTAAGTATCCTTTTAACAGCATGGAAATGTGATTCTTTAGGACAAGATTGAAATCTAGCACAAAGACATACACTAAACATGATATCGGGTCTACTAGCGGTCAAATAAAGTAAAGATCCAATCATACCTCGATAAGTCTTTATATCCACACACTTACCTTTTTCATCTTTGTCAAGCTTAGTGGTAGTGCTCATAGGAGTTTTTGCAACTTTACCTTCATTTAATTTGAATTTCTTGAGCAAATCCCTTGTGTATTTTTCTTGACTTATGAAGATGCCATCCTTGAGTTGTTTGATTTGAAGACCAAGGAAGAAACTAAGTTCTCCCATCATACTCATCTCAAACTCATTATGCATACACTTGGAAAATTCTTCACACAAAGATGAATTAGTAGAACCAAATATAATATCATCCACATAAATTTGTACTATAAGCATGTCATTATTTTTAACTTTAATAAATAGAGTATTATCAATTTTTCCCATCTTAAAGTCATTCTCAAGTAAAAACTTGCTAAGTCTATCATACCAAGCTCTTGGAGCTTGTTTTAAGCCATAAAGAGCCTTTTTCAACTTATAAACATGATTAGGTAAATCAAAACTTTCAAAGCCCGGAGGTTGTTCTACGTAAACTTCCTCCACAATATAACCGTTTAAAAAAGCACTTTTTACATCCATTTGATACAAAATGAAATTTTTATAAGAAGCAAAAGCAAGCAACATTCTAATAGCTTCTAATCTAGCAACCGGTGCAAAAGTTTCTTCATAATCTATACCTTCTTCTTGACAATAACCTTGAGCTACAAGTCTAGCTTTATTTCTAATGATATTTCCATTTTCATCCATCTTATTTCTAAAAACCCATTTAGTTCCGATTATAGATGCATTAGAAGGCCTAGGGACTAATTTCCAAACTTTGTTTCTTTCAAATTGATTTAATTCTTCTTGCATAGCTAAAATCCAAAACTCATCACATTCGGCATCTTTAAAACTTCTAGGTTCAATTTGAGACACAAAAGCAAGATTACTAAATAAATTAAGAGAAGAACGAGTTTTGACACCTTGTTCGGGATTGCCAAGAATTAGATCCTTGGGATGGGATAGAGCATATCTCCACTCTTTAGGCAAGGATGAAGAACCCTCTTCTTTCTTCTCTATGATGTTCACATCTTGCATACTTGGAACAATTTCTTTGCCTTTGTCATTAACAAGTAAATCTCCAAAATCTTTTTCTAAATCATCACTACAAATAGACTCATTAGAAACATTATTCCAAGATTCATCAAATACAACATGAATAGATTCCTCAATAACTAAAGTTTTCTTATTGAAAACTCTATAAGCTTTACTAGTAGAGGAATATCCTAGAAAAATACCAACATCCGTCTTAGAATCAAATTTTCCAAGTTTTTCTTTGTTATTCAAAATAAAACATTTACAACCGAAAACTTTGAAATACCCAATATTTGGAATTTTTCCATGCCAAAGTTCATAAGGAGTTTTATCTAAAGATGGTCTAACTAAAACTCTATTTGAAACATAGCAAGCGGTGTTAACGGCTTCCGCCCAAAAATATTTAGGTAAACCATACTCATTCAACATTGATCTAGCAAATTCTTGCAAAGTACGATTTTTCCTTTCAACTACACCATTTTGTTGAGGAGTTCTTGGAGAGGAAAAATTATGGGAAAAACCATTTTCTTCACAAAAAGCTTTAAAAGCATCATTATCAAATTCTCCTCCGTGATCACTCCTAATTTTGGAAATAAAAAATCCTTTTTCATTTTGTACTCTTTTTGCAAAACTAATAAAACTTTTCAAAGCATCATCCTTATGTTTTATCATCAAAACCCAAGTAAATCTAGAAAAATCATCAACTATCACAAAAGCATAATAATTTCCTCCATAGCTAGCAATTCTAGAAGGGCCAAATAAGTCCATGTGTAATAGTTGTAAGGGTCTAGTAGTAGAGATCACATTTTTAGATTTGAAAGAGGACTTAGTTTGCTTACCCATTTGACAAGCATCACAAACTTTGTCTTTTTCAAATTTAAAACTAGGAAGACCTCTAACCAAACAATTTTTAGAAATATTTGAAATTAAGTGCATGCTAGCATGTCCTAGTCTTCTATGCCATAACCAAGAATCATTATGCAAAACCGAAAGACATTTATCAATATTATTATTATTACTATTATTTTCCCTTAAATATCTTCTATTTCTTTTTTTCTTTTCCAATTTAAATAAAACAAATCATCTCTTCTCAATTAATTCCTTCCAAAAAATAAAATATTCCAAATTTTTTACAATTTGTTATCCATTATTTTGTCATTCTCATTGTTTTTCATGATTTTATTCCCCTAATTATGATGCATTTAATGTTGGTATGATTAGTTTAAGAAAATTTTTATTATCCATAAATATCGTTGTAATTGATTGACTCCCCCTTAAATAATGTCAATTTATTATTATGTTAAATGAAACGTTTTATGGAATAATGTTTATATGCATAATTATATGGATGGTACAATCTTGAAGTTGTTATTATATCAAATGCACACTTTTAGGGAAGAATACAATTTTAAGTAAGAATACAATTTTAAATTCAAATATTGGAGATCTTTTAACTAAACTTTTTAAATCAAATGATAAAATAAATATTTATTATTGTATATCTAATCCAAAAACAATAAAGGGTAAATATGAAAAAATGTGTATTTGAATGATATAATAAAATGTTACTAAAAATTAACCAAATCTTATGAAACATGAATAAATTATATTATCAATCATTATATGATAAATTGTGTATTTGTATGATATGATAAATATGACTAAGAATTAACCAAACCTTATGAAACGTACAATGAATACATTATATTATGAATCATTTTATGGATAGCAAAAAGAGTATGAATTAAATAGCTATTAGTAGATATATATTAATAAAAATAAAGTGTTAATTATTTGATTTAATATCTACAAATTCGAAAATTTGATATAAATTGAAGGCATAAATCTAGGAGATACACCAAAAATAAATATTTATTTAATATTTCTATAAAATGAATGATTTGCAAATACATTGTATTCGTGATTCTGGGTTATATTTCATTATTTTAATATGCCAAAATACACGAAGGAGTTTTCTTTCGTCTATGAAGGGGTAAAATCGACTGAAATTTTGTAAAAAAAATATCTAATTCAGGCGATTTTGCTATTAATCAAAATATTTTTAAAATTTACTATTTTTCAAAATGTTATCTATTGTTTTGCTATTCTCACGTTTTTCTCCAATCAAAGAATTTATCTCTAGCCTAAAAAGAACAAATATCCTCTTTATCAAATAAATAAAATATATCTTACAAAGAAAATTTTGCATAATTAAAAAAATAAAAGAATTGTAAAAACTAGAATTTTTTATAAAATATTTATATTTTATAGGAAAAAGTGTGAATAATTTTTATAAAGTGTAAATAGCTTTTGAAAAAAACCATTTAAGAAAAAAAAATATAAAGAATCCACAAACATAAATAATCTTCGATCTACGTAGTAATTAAATTCTAAGAATTCTCATTTCCATTTCCCATTAGAAAACTGATATAATTTCCATTCACCTTTCCCATTAGGAAACTAATTTATTTTCCCTTTTCTAAAAACTATAAATTCAAAAATCACTCTCTCTAAATTTAATCAGATTCACAAAATTAATTTCAAGCTGAATTACAGTTAATAAAATGTCATCTCCAATTTTTTTACCACCCCTGATGCCGTTGTCACCGTCGCCTTTGCCGCCGTTGCACTCTCCAATCCTACTTCCTGGCTTCTTTATGGTTTTGATGACGGTCTCCATGCTTCTTCTCATTGTGCTATTTTTATTCATTGCCATCTTATGTACAAAACGATCAGCCAAATCTGACGGGGAAGAGTCGTCGGAGAATCTGGACATTGAAGCACCGATTTTTCATTACAGCGGAGTTGAAGGCGACGAACAAGAATGTGTGATTTGCCTTTGTGAAATTGAGGAAGGAGAGAAGTGTAGAAAGATGAAGACGTGTGGTCATGTGTTTCACAAAGACTGCATTGACCGGTGGTTTAAGGTGAATGGCCATTGTCCAATTTGCCGGACCTCCGTTTGTATGGTAGTTATTGATCGCGGTGGAAATGCCATGGCTTCTTCTTCATCTTTACTGACCCCCTTCATCAACCAAATTTAATCTCGACACTGATCAACTTTGTGATCACAATGAAACAAGCAAAGTAGTAAATACTAAATATATAGAGTCCTTTTATGTTCTCTTTCCTAATGTTTTGTAGCTACATTGAGTTGAATTGAGTGAAAAGAAATCAACGACCTGCTTATGTCTCATATACACATACATACTATATTAGAGTCTATGAATCTAATAATAAAAGGATCGATTAACCACATACTTCTATTTTGAGTCCATTAATAAATGTCAAAGTAGGTTTAACGCAAAATAAATAATCGTAGTACCCAAATGAATGTCAAATAATTATAGTAAGATGCATACTAATTAATTAATACAGAATGTACATAACTAGCTCATAATGAAGAAAGTCAAAAATACAAACGGTCAACTACCAAATGGTAATTATTTTCAAATGCATAATTAACACATATGCCAAATGGATAATTATTAACGCAAGATACCAAATGGATACAAACAATTAACACAAAATGTAAAACGGGTGCCTAAATAATTAAAAAGATGCAAATAATTAAATTAGCATGTCCAATGGGTGCTAAATAATTAACACAACAACCAAATAATTAACAACCAAATGAAATAATTAACATAGCACCCAAATGGGTGACAAATAATTAATGAGCATGGAGAACACATTGATTAAATAGGGAGTCGCCAAATAGGTGTCAAATAATTAACTAGATGCATAAAACTAATTAATTAGTGTAACAATCAAAATAGTCAAATGAGCGCCAAATTAATTAACTAGATGCATAAAACAGCAATCAAAATAGTCAAACAATTAACTCAAGATGCCAAAAATTAAAAACATCAAATACAGGTGCTAATTAATTAATAGGCCAAATGGAAAATGGGTATTGTCAAATACAAGATGTTAATTGATTAATCATGAATAATTATTAACCCACGATGTCATATGAGTACAAATAATTAACACAAAATGTAAATACATGGTGCTAATTAATTAATATAATGCAAATAATTAAATCTGTGAAATAGGTGTGTAGATACTGTATTTTGTCCTGCCTTTTTATTTTTTTAATTAATTAATTTATTTATTTTAAAAGAATTTGAATTTGAATTTAAATTCTAAAATTTAAATCTTAATTTTTAAATTTATGTTTTAAAACAAAAACAAAAATAAAAACATATTTAAAATTAAAATTAAAAGTAAAGATTTTTTTCCTTCCCCTATTTTTCTCAACCATTTCCTGTTTCCTGGGTCACAACCCTCTCACTTTTTCCCAATGTATTACGTTCTCCCACTCTTCCACATTCTTCCGCAATCTCTCATGTTCTCCCCTCTCACTTTTTCCCAATGTCTCACGTTCTCCCACTCTTCCACATTCTTCCGCAATCTGTCATGTTCTCCCACTCTTCCACCTTCTTCCCCTTTCTCTGCTGTACTCCATTTCACTATCTAAACCTACTCCACTTCCACCTTTTTTTTATTTATTCAAGTTGATGATACTGCTTAATTATTTGGCACCCATTTGGATGCTGTCTTAATTATTCATTTAAATCACTCAATAATTAGCTGTTGTGTTAATCATTTGACACTCATTTCACATCTTAATTATTTGCATCATTTGAATCATTTGGCTCCCATTTGACTCTTTGATTGCTGCCCTAATAATTAGTGTTTTGCATCTGATTACTTTTATTTATGCACATCTATTTGGTCATTTCACTATTCTGATGGTTGAGTTTTGCATCTAGTTAATTAATTTGACACCCATTTGACTATTTGATTGATGCGCGGAATAATCAGTAGTTTTGTACCTGTTTAATTATTTGGCATTCATTTGGCTACTGTCTAATCAATAATCAATGTATTCTTGATTAATTATTTGAATTATTTGGCATCCATTTGCGTGCTATGTTAATTATTTCATTCAGTTAATTAATTAAATGATTTGTTAATTATTTGATTGATGTTTTAATTATCCAACACTCATTTGACACCCATTTGGCATACTGATTTAATTATTTGCTAATTTTTTAATTATCTAGGCACCCATTTTACGTTCTGTGTTAATTGTGTGTATCCATTTGACAACTTGCTTTAATAATTATCAATTTGGCATATATGTTAATTATGCATTTGAAAATAACTATTCATTTGACCTACACTCTTAATTATGCATTGTTTTAATTAATTAGCACAATGTATTTGACAGTTTTAATTTTCGGTATCCTCCATTGTGAGCTAATTATTTGTATATTGTTAATTATTTTGGCACTCATTTGACCTCTTATGTCAATTACTCATTCGAATTATTTGTATTCTGTATTAATTAATTAATCAGCATGCATATTGCCAAAATTATTTGACATTCATTGGCTACTGTGATTATTTAGCATTAAACCCACCTTGGCACTCTACAGTTAATTATTATTTCACCCATTTAACATCCTCGTTTAATTATTTATTACTGGTCTGGCATTTTGCATATTTTTGAATTAATTAATTATTTTGCATATTTTTGAATTAATTAATTATTTTGCCTATTTCTGAATTAATTAATTATTTTGCTTATTTCTGTTTCTACATTAATTAATTATTTTTTAACTTTCTGCATTAATTAATTATTTTGCATCCTTTTGAATTAGTTAATTATTTTGCATGTTTTGAATTAATTAATTATTTTACATCATTCTGCATTAATTAATTATCTTGTACATTTTCCATATTGCTTACATTATCCTGTATTTGTTTTATGCATTTATTTTATCTTAACATATTACCCTTCAAGTATTTTTCAAATTTCATAATGTCTTGTTCATTGTTATTATTCATTTTCCAATTGAAATATAAAAATGTAAATTGAAGAAAAGTATTGTTTTTTATGGATTTTATAATTTAATTTCCATGAATACATGAAATTTTTCTGTTTGAAATTTAATTAATAGATTGTTTTTAAATAAACACATTTCATATTTTAAAAGAGACTGAGTAGTGTTTTCATTCTAGATACATGAAATTTCTCATTAAACACCTATGATAGAGATTAAAATATCAAGTTTTGGTATCTTAACATTCTTAAGGTGAATAAAAATCTTTTAAAACAAAAATAAACTTCATTTTTCTAATGACTTCTATGATACCCATAATCATCAATTCATGCTTAGGTTTTACTTTCTTCGATATGAATTGATAAACATGAGACATTTAAACAAAACCTAAATAAAAACTTTGTTTTGTGAACCTCTATAATTTAATTTAAAAGATAAAATTGGATAACCATTTTGCAATTAACTCCCAAACTTAAATCTCTGAATGTACGCAGACTATTTTTTTTTTCTTTTTTTTTGGTGACCAATCACACCTAATATGGTTGGTGGCGACTCCAAAGCTATTTATTTATTAAAATTAAATAAACGGGAGGTCGGCCGCTCCGCATAGCGATCACGTCGCGACAAGCTGTAAGTAATTTACACAGAATGAATGTGAGATGGGTGCCAAATAATTAAAGGATGCAAATAATTAAAAGATGTCAAATGACTGTCAAATGATTAACACAACAGCTAATTAACGAGTGATTTAAATCAATAAAAAAACTTACCCAAGGTCTTCCTTAAATGCAAAAGGTTCTTTCTTGATCCTGTTCACCTCTTTCCAAATAAAATTGAATCCACTCCTTCTTTTTTATAGAGCAAGGTCTAATTTTTTTAAATAGTGAAATGTAGTAGTTTTAGATAGTGAAGTGGAGTGCAACAAAGAAAGGGGAAGAAGGTCGGAGAGTGGGAGAAGGTGAGAGATTGAGAAAAAGTGGGAGTGTGGGAAAACAGTGTGGGAAAACAGAGTGGTGACGAAGGAAAACGAAAATAGGGAAAAAATAGGGAGGAGATTTAAAATTAAGATTTAAAATTTAAAATTTATAATTTAAATTTAAATTCAAATTCTTTTAAAAAAATAATAAAAAAGGCAAGACAAAATATATGTGCTTTTAACTCAATTGTATAATATTTTTACAATCAACATGGATGTCAAAGGAAATTCAATTATCTCACCATATATATTTAATTCAATACTAATCATTTTTAAAAAAACTATATCGAACAATCGTATTCTAGAAAATGAAAATGCTCCTCAATCTCATATTTTCGTGAGTACTATATTGATCTCAAAAGCATTTTAATACATAGCAAAATAAACCAAAATATTTAAAAAAATTTAAATGATTTCAAATTTTATTAATGATATATACTATCAATTGTTGGTTAAGTGCTCGTGGTCTTCATGTTTCTCTTCATTTTACTATGTTTCTTCCTTATCACTTTATATGTAGTGAAAGAGTTGCCAAATGTAATTGCAAAAAGTTAGCTCCAGATTTTAGAGATTTGAAGTACCAAATTTTAGTTATGACGGAGATGACAACGACAATAAGAAAAATAGTACCATCTACCTTTGCGAAATTAAAGAAGGGGAGAAATGTAGAAGGATGAGCACGTGTGATCAAATGTTTCATAGGGATTTGATTGACCAATGACTTTTGATTGGCAGGCTGTCATTTATGTGGGTGATGAAAATATAACGAGAATTAGTAGAATTTTATAGGAAGTGGAGCCTTATTAATTGTTTTTAAATTTATTGTGAAATTACGAATAAAAGTTACATCTAAAAAGGGTGAGATTGAATCCCACAACTCCAACTCAACCATCAAGTTGTAAAGAAACAAACACAAATGAGAACCATAGTAACCATAGGTATGAATGAATTAAAGAATACTATTTTGTTAAGTTTGTTTGTACTCAACAAAATAGAATTAGAAGAAGAAAATCTTTTTTAGAAGCATGTACTGTCGCGTGTGTGGCTGCAAGTGTTTTAGGGAAAAAAGAATATGTGCATTATTTATGAGCAAAAAGAAGAAAATATATCCAAAAATAACTAAATTGAATTGACGTCAAACGGATGATCTTTGTTTATTTTTATTATATGAAAGTGTAAGTAATGATCAAACAAAAGAGAAAAGAAAAGAAAATATGAGCGGTATAGTTCATGGCTCGGTTGGATTATCACAAGTATAAACGTAATCAGTATGAGCCTGTAAGGTTCTTCGAATAAGACAATCTTCTTTCCCTGGTCCTTCACATGGTTCATCGTTATTTTGATCAGCGACGAGCTCTTGAGAAACAATCTAATAGGGAAGAATGAAATAAAAGAATTATATTAATGAGGTTTGAAGGGAGATTTTTGAAATAAAAATAAACTTACTCGATGTGGGGGTTCACATGAAGTGGTAGCTTGAGAGGATGGTATGATGATGAGGGACATTATTGTTACAAGTGCTGCAAGAAGGGTGATGAGAGCTGCGAGATTAATCTTCGACATATTTCTGTGAATTGGAAATATGAATTAAGAGTGGAGGAAAAAGGATTATAATTGTGGGCTTTTAAACACAGAATTAAAAACCAAATATGGTTGATGGCAGAGATAATTAGGAGAGGTAAGAGAGAGATTTGAGAATATAACAGAATATGAGTAGGATATACCCTGTAATACTGAATATGGTGAATTTTTGTTATTCCTTGTGTCTCAATATATATCAAGTTTGGTGTATAAAAAGTAAAAAGTTGTTTACACCAAAACCAAATAACACATGAAGTGTACTAATAATATCACATGTGCACCTACTTTTCATATTTTAGACTCTTTAACTTGATTTGTTCCTTCATGAGTAATTTCAAGAGTATTCCAAATTTCTTGAGCGAAAGAACACATAGATATTCTATTAAATTCATCTTTACTCAAGGCACAATACAAACAATTAATAGCCTTAGCATTAAAAGAACACTTTTTCATTTCATTTTCATCATATTCTTCTTCTAATTTAGGCGTACCAACATTTTTCATGGGTACATAAGGACCTTTAGCAACAATTAACCACAAATTATAGTCAATAGATTGCAAATAAATTTTCATTCTAGCTTTCCAATATGCATAATTTGAACCATCAAAATAAGGAGGTCTAGAAGTAAATTGACCTTCAACAATTCCATTTGCCAATAGGTTTGCCATAATGCTATAACAATAAAGTTTATCAAGAAATTAAAATTTCAAGATGAGCAACCTTGCTCTGATACCAATTGTTGGATCGGTATGGCAACCCTAGAGGGGGGTGAAAATAGGGTTTAAATAAACTTTTTGACAAATAAAAAGTAAAATCAACTTTTTGACTAAACATTTTCTGTCATCTACTTAGAACCATTGTTGGACTAACGTCGACAAAAGTTGTCGATGTTGAGGAGATGGTGGCCATGTTCCTCCACATACTTGCACATGACATGAAAAATCGTGTGATTTAAAGGAAATTCATGTGCTTGAGTGAGACAATTTTACATCATTTCAACATGGTATTGCTTGCAGTCATTCACTTACATGATGAGCTGTTGAAAAAACCACAACCAGTGACAAATGGTTGTACAGATCCAAGATGGAGGTGGTTTGTGGTTCATGTTTCTTTCTACAACTATGTACATCCACCGATCAAACGTGCGATCTAGTCATTAATCATTAGTTGTACGTTATATAATTGTCTTGGCCTATTAGATGCCCATTAGATGACACATACATCAAGGTAAACGTTCCAGCATGTGAGCGGCCTAGATATATAACACGAAAGGGCAAAGTTGCCACAATTGTCCTTGGTGTATGTGATACAATATACAATTTTATGTTCGTATTAGCCGGCTGGGAAGGATTGGCTGCTAACTCACATATTCTTCGAGATGTCATTTCAAGACCGAACAGACTAAGGGTGTCGAAGAGTAATTACTTGCAAAATTGTATATAGAAGTACAAATTTTCCATTATCAGTTACGTATTTTTAATCGTCGAATGTGCTCACAAGCTATTACTACCTAGTCGATGGCGGATACCCAAATGCTAAGGGTTTCTTGGCACCATACAGAGGGAAACGCTACTACCTGCAGGACTGGTGTGGTGTTGAAAATGCACCATCAACTGTGAAAGAGTTCTTTAATATAAAGCATTCTTTTGCATGAAATGAAATAAGAGCATTTGGTGTCCTAAAGAGTCGATGGGCAATGCTGTAAGAAAAGTCGTACTACCCGTAGAAGTCTAATGTCGGACGATACTTGCATATTGTCTACTGCACAACCTCATCAACCAAGAAAGGAAAAACTTTGATGTACCTGATGACAAAGATGAGAGTGATTCAACCCACACGACTACTGTCGAAAACGATATACAATACATAGAGACCTTCAACCAGTGAAGTCAATGGAGGGACAAGCTTGCAGATGAAATGTTCACTGACTGAGAGTTGCGTAATCTGTAGCACGACTAGTGTAGCCATAGTTTTTTTTGTTAATGAATGACTTGCATCTTCTTTTGTCATATTTTTTTTAAATTTATTTTTATCGAATCTATTGGTTTACAATGGTTGCGATTGACAATATGTTTGTTTTCTAAATGCGTAATGACTTATATGTGTGTATGTCATAACCATAGCGAACTTAATGGCACTAATATGTTTACATTCATTTTATAGCATGACAACTTCAGCAAGAATGCCAATGCACAGTTGAACGAAATAGGAGGAGGCAACCCTAGTTGAGTGCCTCGTCGAGTTAGTCAACGCCAGTGGTTGGAGGTCCGACAACTGGACCTTTCGACAACGGTACCTTAGTTAGCTTGCAAGAATGATGGCATGTAAGAGTCCAAGACGTAACATCCAAGCAACAACTATCGGTAGTCGCATAAAATTGCTTAAGAGAACGTTCTACGCTCTAGCGGAGATGCGTGACCCGTCTTGCTGTGGATTTAGATGGAATGATGAAGTAAAATGCATAGTTGTGGAGATGGATGTGTTTGACGATTGAGTGAAGGTAAGATATTATTTATGTCATCTGCTATTGTAATAGATAAAATAAAAGTTATAAATTTTTTTTGTAGTACTTTCTGATAAAAGAAAAACCAAGACTATTATAATAAAATAAAGACTTAGTTTAATTGATTATTAGACAAATTGAGGTTGAAACTTTCTATCAATGACAAAAGAATAAAATAAAAATAAGTTAAACTTTGTTACATATTTGGACAAAAATATAAATTAAATAAAAAGTCAAAATCAATTCGTCGTGGACACTATGTGTGCATATATATAATTTTCTTGGTCTTCTTGTCATTTAGGATACAAATTGAAAGAGTGTTATGTATGTTGTAGATCTATTAATGTTTCATGCCTTCTACCACACATTATTGTATATATCATTATTTATATACATTTCCTTTTGTCAATTATATTATATCCAAATATAATACATTTTATTATTGTACATTCAAACAACATTAATATGCATTATATAAAATATCAATTACAATCTCAAACGTAAATTGTTTGATCTTTTGAAATGTTACGATCGTTAAACTAAAATAACATATCCTATTATATTTGAATTGTTGAAACAAAATAAATTACTATGTAATTGTTTGCAAAATAATATTATATTTAGAAACATATGAACAGAGGTATCCTTGTAAACTTTGTAAACTTTAGTTGCATGATTATACAATAAAACTCTAACATTGTATACAACAATAAGTGTCAAGATTTTTGAATTAGATGATTTTACAAATTAAACTTAGATAAAGAATCACATACCTTGATCCATGAATGGTCTTCTAAGGGATTGTATTTCTCTCAATTGGCCTTCCTTAATAGACACGACAAGAAAATGGAGATATCGCGACGCTAGACACGACTTCGCTAAAAGCAACATTGCCGTTGCTAGACTTTCCGCGACGTCCATGTTAACAAGTCACGAAATACAACATTCTGCGACGTCTGAAAAACGAACGTCGCGGTAAGTGTACTAATTAATTTATTGTTTCACTTTTCTATGACGTCTCTCTCGTACACGTCGTGGAGAGCCGAAACGATTCATTTTGGTCAAGGCTTTTCGCGACGAACGTCGCAGAAAGCTGAATATTTAAATTGTTTTTACACTTTCCGCAACGTGGCACCCTCCGACGTCGCGGTAAGTCTAACCCTAATTTCATATGATAATCTTTTTGCGACACGCCTCTACAAGACGTCGCGAAAAGTGAAATGATTATAAACCTTTATGCGACGTCGTGTCCTTGTACGTCGCCGAACGTCGAAACATCAACCAAATGATTCGACTTTCTGCGACACAACGGTGATGCACATCGCTGATAGTCAAAGGTATTAATTTCATTGCTCGACCTTTCGCGACGTAGTGTCCTTCGACGTCACCGAAAGTCAAACATAATTAAACCGCGACGTCACCTACCTCCTACGTCGCAGATATCGACTTTCTACGACGTTTTCGAAGACGTCGGGGAAAGTCTTGCCTATTTCACTGAATTCATTCAACAATTCTCTCATAATTCATTCACAATCCAAATTTTTGAGAGAGAAAGGGAGAAAGTTCGAGGTTGCCAAATTTCGCCGTCGCTGTTGTCGTCCCTCACCGCTACACTGCCTACTGCCGTCTTGAAGTTTTTTTAAAATTTTTATGAAATGTTTTGAATTATATAATCAATTTTTTAGATTGAACACATTTAATCTATTATTTCATTTCATAATGATTAATATTTTCATTTTAATCAATTTATTTCATTGAGTTTTACTAATGCCAAAATAATGATAATAAAATTATTTTTTAATAATATATATATATATATATATATACTTCGCGATATGTCGGCATCACAAAATGCTTCGACGACGCCGACGTCGTGGAAGCCTTCAGCAACGTCGAGGTTGCAGAAGCCTTATGTAATGTAATGGGTCGTGCGCGGGTGAAACCTTCCTCGATGTCGTGCTGAGATGTGTCGCGGAAAGTATCCCCAATGCGCTTTTTGCGACGTAGTTGCCGACATCGTTCACGACGTGGTGGTAGCCTTTCGCGACGCAGTTTAGGATTTTTGGTAACATTTCTGTGCGTTGGGGAAGACCGTTATTATTGTAGTGATAATTAATTTTCTTGATGGAAAGATTGAAATACTTGAATGAGATAATGAGAGGACCAATCCCTAAAATTCTATTTATAGACACGACCTATCATGGTGTTTAACTATGACATTATCTTTTTATATAATGGACCCTAAAAAGATAAAATGGCATATAATGCACATGAGCCACATTAGCAATAATATTATATTTAAAATAAATCGAACGTTCTCCCACTTGGTCCATCCACATTATTTACCATATACGTTCATAGACATAATGCGCAAATTAAACTTCAAAACATATCATGTCAAGTCAAAGAAACTACTAAAGGATCATGGTAGTCATACATCATTGCATTAACATACTCCCTTCCATGTAGCACTCAAATAGTTCTTCTATTAACATGATTCATAATAAAGATAATCAATAATGGTCCAACAGTAAGTGCCTTTATTAAAGACGATGTCCTATTTAACATAATTTATTTATGTATATACTAATCATAAGAATAGAACAATGAGATATAATCAGAAACAATAAATAAATGAGCTCAATGTGTCAAATAACATCATCTTGATTTCAATAATGATATCTACTAAAGCCTATATGTTTAACATTATCATTGAATGTCTTTAATGGCAATCCTTTAGTTATTAGATCTGAAATCATAAGTTTAGTGATAATGTGTTTGATTGACATTCTTTGTTTTTGAACTTCTTCTTTAACACAAAGTATTTTAATTCCATAAGTTTAACACCTTTAGAATACTTGTTGTTTGTTGAGAAGAAAACTAGTAAAGAATTATCCCTATAAATTCTCAACTGCTTGGCAATATTGTCCACAATTTCAAGCCTTGAGATAAAGTTGTGCAGCCATAAAACATGAACTATAGCCTCAAAGCATGATACAAATTCAACCTCCATAGTGGATACAACAACAATACACTGCTTCACACATTTTCATGAAATTACTCCTTTAACTAATAGGAACAAATAGTAAAAAATGGACTTTTGTGTATCCACACATCCGACAAAATCTGAATATGAATATCTAATCACCTCAAGGTGATCAAATCTCTTGTAAGTAAGCATGTAGAAGAGGCATTCTAATTAAACTGTAACACACCATATTTTAGGTATCTTTCACAACTTAATTTTCAAATGTTATTAAGTTTTAAGGATTATTGGTGTTATTTTATTTTAGTTTTGTGTGGAAAAGATTTTAATTCGAAGGAAAATAAAATATATTATTTTAAGGATTATTGGTGTTATTATATAAAATAATAATAATAATTACTATTATTTTAAAAATAAGTGGTTTGGAATCGTGTGTGCCCTCATCTCTTATCCCCATTCTTCTTCACATTTCTACAGCCACCGCCACTTTGAGCCTCCGACCACTTTCCCTAATCGTCTGTCGCCTGTCCCTTCACTTATCCGTTCGACAACTCCATGACTGTCGAAGCCTTCGTCGTTGTAACACCGGTCACCAAAGCTGTAACGTCTCGTTTACGCATTTTTCTCCACCTGACGTTACTTAAGGCGTTGCGTCACTCAGCCGATGCGTCTCCATTTCGCGTGGCATTGAACGTTATCGACAGACCAAATCTGACTTCATTCATCGCCGTTTTGCCTTTTGTTTTGCGTCAGTCGAGCCACAATCTTATCCACGCACGGCTTCAACTTGTGCCGTTCAGATCTCTATTTTCTTGCTAAGTCGTGACTCCCCATTTTCCAATCGTGGGTTGCAAGTCGTCGTCCACTTCCATTGATCACTCAAATTTGTTTGTACGCTCTCTTTCACGTTAGTTTCGAGCATCACTGCCTCTGCCTAGTTGTGGGTAGTTGTGGTAGTAGTGGAGCCTTATTAATTGTGTAGGAAGTGGAGCCTTATTAATTGTTTTTAAATTTATTGTGAAGTTACGAATAAAAGTTACATCTAAAAAGGGTGAGATTGAATCCCACAACTCCAACTCAACCATCAAGTTGTAAAGAAACAAACACAAATGAGAACCATAGTAACCATAGGTATGAATGAATTAAAGAATACTATTTTGTTAAGTTTGTTTGTACTCAACAAAATAGAATTAGAAGAAGAAAATCTTTTTTTAGAAGCATGTACTGTCGCGTGTGTGGCTGCAAGTGTTTTAGGGAAAAAAGAATATGTGCATTATTTATGAGCAAAAAGAAGAAAATATATCCAAAAATAACTAAATTGAATTGACGTCAAACGGATGATCTTTGTTTATTTTTATTATATGAAAGTGTAAGTAATGATCAAACAAAAGAGAAAAGAAAAGAAAATATGAGCGGTATAGTTCATGGCTCGGTTGGATTATCACAAGTATAAACGTAATCAGTATGAGCCTGTAAGGTTCTTCGAATAAGACAATCTTCTTTCCCTGGTCCTTCACATGGTTCATCGTTATTTTGATCAGCGACGAGCTCTTGAGAAACAATCTAATAGGGAAGAATGAAATAAAAGAATTATATCAATGAGGTTTGAAGGGAGATTTTTGAAATAAAAATAAACTTACTCGATGTGGGGGTTCACATGAAGTGGTAGCTTGAGAGGATGGTATGATGATGAGGGACATTATTGTTACAAGTGCTGCAAGAAGGATGATGAGAGCTGGGAGATTAATCTTCGACATATTTCTGTGAATTGGAAATATGAATTAAGAGTGGAGGAAAAAGGATTATAATTGTGGGCTTTTAAACACAGAATTGAAAACCAAATATGGTTGATGGCAGAGATAATTAGGAGAGGTAAGAGAGAGATTTGAGAATATAACAGAATATGAGTAGGATACCCTGTAATACTGAATATGGTGAATTTTTGTTATTCCTTGTGTCTCAATATATATCAAGTTTGGTGTATAAAAAGTAAAAAGATGTTTACACCAAAACCAAATAACACATGAAGTGTACTAATAATATCACATCCCCATCTACTTTTCATATATTAACATCAAAGATTTCTTCAACAACTTAGAGTGAGGGGTTTGAACTTAAGACATCTTGGGTTTTTTACTTAATATAGATGTCAATTATATTACTTAAATATAATTTTAAGTAATAAATGTGAGGATGAGACAATGCATATATTTAATTTGTATTTATTTTTATTTTTATATTGATCAAATAATAAATCATTTCAACTTTTATGTGCAATAAGTATTTTTTTATATAAAAAAATGTTTCGTGAGTACCTGAGCATGTTGGGTTCTTTTATTTTCTTATAATAATCAACACATACAAAAAAACTAATTAATAAAAACAATTTACGTCTAAAAACAAAAAAGATATCGATAAAGTTTAAGATTTTGACAAATTGGTAAAATAGTTTTTTTAAAAATTGATTCTCTTCTTAACTAATTTTGTAGATAAAATTGTGTTTGTTTTTCTTGAAAAATTGGTAAATATAATCAAATAGAAAAAATTTAAATATAATATTATAAAATTCAAGGTTTTATTGGTTTGACTTCACAATTCCCAATACATTCTATATCATTTCTTATTCTCTTACATACAAAAATTAATGGTTGTTAATCATGTACTACAAATTAAAAAAAAAAAACTAAAAGCATTATCGAACTTGATTTCACAAAATTGACATTGCATCATTACAAGCAATAGGGTGTTCCCCAGTACAGCCCTACGTCGCCCAAAACCCTCAACAACGTCGGAGAAGCTTTCCCCAAGGTCGACATTGATGTTGTCATGTATGTAAGATAAAACATGTCAAGGATTTATTTTTCTTGTATTTCATAAATCATGGGTTGTCTTTAAGAAAAATAGATAATTAATAACTTATAATTATTAATATAAAAAAGATTATTAGCAATATGTAAAAAAACACACATACTTCCAAAAACCTTTTTTCTATTTAAAAATTTATTGTTATAATAATTTACTTAATTTTTGTATTTTGTACTATGTAGAAAATATTTTATGAAAAATATACTTAATAAGAACATGATGAAAAATATAATATACTTATTTGAAAATATCCTTAAAAATGTTTGATTTATTGTGTATATTACAGTACCTAATATGTCTATTAAACAAATAATTTATTAGCACAATTTGTATGATATATTTTAAACTCTAAATAACTCTATAAAACTAAAAATAGGTTATAGTTATATATAAAATTAAATATTATAATTTTTTTAAAAAGAATAGTTTAAAATTTTAATAAAAGTTTGACAATTAACGTGCTATTACTGGTTCCCATTAGGAACTAGTAATAAATATTATAATCTTCGATTTATGTATTAATTAAATTATAAGAATTCTCATTTCCATTTCCCAATAGGAAATTGATATAATTCTCCATTCTCGTTTCCTATTAGGAAACTAATTTAATTCCCCCTTTTCCAAAGCCTATAAATTCAAAAATCACTCTCTCTAAATTTAATCAGATTCACAAAATTAATTTCAAGCTGAATTACAATTAATAAAATGTCATCTCCAAATTTTTTTCCGTCCCTCATGCCGTTGTCACCGTCGCCTCTGCCGCCATTGCACTCTCCAATCCTACTTCCTGGCTTCTTTATGGTTTTGTTGACGATCTCCATGCTTCTTCTCATTGTGCTATTTTTATTCATTGCCATTTTATGTACAAAACGATCCGCCAAATCTGATAGGGAAGAGTTGTCGGAGAATCTGGACATTGAAGCACCGATTTTTCATTACAACGAAGTTGAAGGCGGCGAACAAGAATGTGCGATTTGCCTTTGTGAAATTGAGGAAGGAGAAAAGTGTAGAAAGATGAAGACGTGTGGTCATGTGTTTCACAAAGACTGCATTGACCGGTGGTTTAAAGTGAATGGCCATTGTCCAATTTGTCGGACCTCCGTTTGTGTGGTAGTCATTGATCGCGGTGGAAATGCCATGGCTTCTTCTTCATCTTTACCGACCCCCTTCATCAACCGAATTTAATCTCGACACTGATCAACTTTGTGATCACAATGAAGCAAGCAAAGTAGTAAATACTAAATATATAGAGTCCTTTTATGTTCTCTTTCCTAATGTTTTGTAGCTACATTGAGTTGAATTGACTGAAACGAAATCAACGACCCTACTTATGTCTCATATACACATACATACTATATTAGAGCTTACATGAATCTAATAATAAAAGAATATATTAACCACGTACTTCTATTTTGAGTCCATTAGTAAATGAGTGTACTAAAAACAACTTGACAAGATGAGCTTATACTATCAACTTTAAATGTCAAAAGTGATTCAATTCTGTTGTCGTACATATTTAATTCAATACCTTAAAAAAACCTATATCAACCAATCTTAATTATAGGAAAAAATGCTCCTCAATCTCATATTTTATGACTACTATATTGATTTTAGAAGCATTTTTAAATATAGCAAAATAAATAAAAATATTTGTAAAATATAACAAATGTTAAATTCTATCAATGAAGAGTTATCACTATGGGGTCAGAGTTATGGTAACTCAACCATTGTTTAGAGAAAGAGTAATCATAACCTCTTTTCCTCACTCTCTTCTTTCTTAATCTCTCTTCAACTTTCCAATCCTACCTTGTCAACTTCACCATCCTTTTATTATTTCATTTTTTGGAAAAAAATTTACTCATTTATTTATCAAATGTCATTTGTTTTTAATTAATTTAATAATCTTAAAAGAATATTCTTTTTAATTTATTTTATTTACAAAATTAATTTTAATTAAATATTAATTGTAATTAGTTTACGCATTTTGTTATCGTATTTATTTTTAAAATCTTTTTTTATTATTTCATGTCTTTTATTTGTTTTTCTTATTTTATTTGTTTTTCACCTTTTCAAATATTTTATTTGAAAACTAATCTATCATTATCTAAACTATTTTGATAAATTTAAGTTAAATAAATTTCTGAAAAAATGAATTTTATTAAATTTACAAAAAATAAAAACAAAATCAAATCAAACGGTTTAATATTAAATTAAATAACTTTTGAATTCTTAAATAACCTAAAAAATATTTAAGTATTTAAACTTTAAACTTATAAGAATTTTCTTTTAAAAAAATCAATTTAATGGCTAGATTTTATTTAAGATTTATTTTAATTAAATTTTAAATCTAAATTGTTTTACCAAATTATGCGTTTCTCTTTCTTCTTCCTTGTTTTTATATATTTCATTGATTCATTATCATTTTTATCACTTTTACTACTCCATGGCAGAACGATCCCCTAATTTAAAAAGAGTGAAATAAACATAATGTTTACACAAGAAGAAAACTGAGAAATTTTTATCTTTAAAAGAAAAAAAAATAATTTATTCAACTTACTTTTAAAAAAAAAATGAAAATTTTATGTCGTATTTAAAGAAATTAAAACAAATTTTTTTATGAAAACTAGAACGATTGGTAAATTAAATATACAAAACTTGTGTATTGGAGTTAGAATATGAATTTTTTTAAAAAAATTAATAATTTTTTTACACGTAAAAAAAGTTAAAAGTTGATGTCGTATTTAAAAACAAAAAGACTTAAAATTGTTTCACTAAAATAGAACATTTCGAGAAATTAATTATACGAAATCTGTATATTGGATTTAGAATACAAATTTTTTTAAAAAATCAATAAATTATTTTCACTTAACGATTATGTAAAAAAATGTTGGAAATAGACGTCACATTTAAAGAAATTAATGAATTCTTTTTTTATGAAAATAGGATAATTTGATAAATTAAATATACGTAATTCGTGTTGGATTTATAATACGAATTTTTTAAAAAGATATAGGAGAAAATAAATTTTATAACACTACCTACCTAATCCTTCATCAAACGCATCTTATCACATATTATCATAACACTAACCCTCCATAAAAATTGTAACAAGAGTTTAAAATATCTTACTATGATAAATATGTGATCTAAGTCTTAATTTTACAAAAGAAATCGATTTCCATGGATATTTATGAAAAAAACTTTAAAAATAAATTTAAATTATCACGTAAATATTTTACTATTTTAAAATGAGTAAACATATCTATTATTTATATCAATGTCACGTTGATGTTTATATTTTGTGATTGGTGGACTGTTTTGAGATGTAATGGAAATATCAATTCAATTATTTGATATCGAACCATGGAAATGTGAAAATATTGGTAGAAATATCGACATAAATTTAAAACTATGATTTTAATTTAAAATTTTAGTTTTTATTTTGGGTGCTAAGAAATTTGGAGTAATTAGTGTATTTTTTAAAAAATTTGATGGTATTTATGAAACTTTTGAATAGTCTATGAATATTTCTAAAACAAAAGTTTCCAATGATATTTTCGAACTGTTTTACAAAATTGGAAGACATTTTTTAAACTTTTAAAAGTTTAGGAGCATTGCTAAATCACAAATCATAGACTTTATTCATCACAAATTTTCTTGATTTCCATTATGTAACTAATAGTAAATTAATATAAATAACATTAAATAGAAATATAATATATATATATATATATATATATATATACACACATGTGTGTGTACGTATGTATGTATTTGTAATTAAATTCACAAGATTTCCCCCTTCACTTACAGAATCTATTATTATTTCTCCTTTTCCTAAACTTACACAATAAGTTTAAATCCGTTCTCTATAAATTCAAAACAAGTTCAATGTGTATTTTAATTATTAGTTTCTCTCCTACAAAACATTTAAAATGTCTAAATTTCCCCCATTCCCAACTATTTTTACACCTTTTATTCCATCCCCATTGTCGCCATCATCGTTGTTTGGATTTATGTATTTGGTCTCGATCTTCATATTGCTTCTCTTTATATTCTATTTACACAAAGTCAATATCTTTAATATAAGAGTTGTAGACCTAACTGCAGAGAGTTGTCAAATAATGTGGAGACTGAAGCGCCAATTTTCAATTATGACGAAATCAACAATAAAAAAGAATGTGTAATATGCCTTTTTGCATTTGAAGAAGGCGAAAAGTGTAGAAGGATGAATGTCTGCAAACATGTGTTTCATAAAGATTGTATTGACGAGTGGTTTATGGTGGAGCACCATTGTCTACCTTGTCAGAACGTCATTTGTGCAGTTGACTGTGATGAAAATAATATGGATTCTTCTTCTTCAATCACATCCGATAGAAATTATTACAATTTTTTAGGAACTGTTTGGTAGACAATCTAAAATCAATCTAAAATATTATTATATAAATTTGTTGATCTATGTTTTCAAATTTTGCTACTACTTGAACTACATTATAATTTAATCTCATCGAGCTTAGGGTTTAGTCGATGATATTTGAAGTTTTTTTTGGTAAACTTTAAAAGTACATAATACAATTACAGAAATACCCTTACCCAAAATGAGCCTTGAGAAGGCCCATAGAAATGGGCTGTCATTAAGAATTGAGAAGGCCCAGTAGAAGATCTCTCATTAATGCTAAAGAATCTCATTCCTTTTACAACTCTTTCACTCTTCCAAAAACGCATCACTGAAAAAAAGAGGAAACAAATGAATTCTCCGACGGCCGTATCTCCAACAACCATGCCTCCACCGCCTCCACCTCCTGACGAGTTACCCGTCGACGTCCTCTCAACTCTAGATCTCGACTTCCTAAATTTCGCAGGACTCTCCGCTCTGGCTTTGATGTTCCTCTACTTCGTTTTCACCTGCTGCGAACGGAAATACTGGAACCGAAACGGCGATATCGAAGGCGGACGGTTGCCGACGGTAACGATGGATGAATCTCCGGCTTCAGAAACAGAGGATTCACCGAGAAGACGGCCGTCTTCGAGGGCGGTGATTTCGACGAGGCTGTTTCAGTACGGAGTGGGAGGAGGAGTAATAGGGAAAAATGCGGATTGTTCGATTTGTTTGGATGAATTTACCGAAGGTGAGATTTGTCGAATGCTTCCGAAATGCAAACATGTTTTTCATCGGTTTTGTATCGATCGATGGCTTCCCAATGAACGCAATTGCCCTGTTTGTCGTTCCCCTGTTTATGTTCGTCTCGTTTATTCATTTCCTTCTTGAGCTTTTGTTTTCATTCAATTGTGAATAATTCTTTTTGTTTGAGTTTCATTGGTTAGTTGGATTCGATTAATATTTAATTCATTCGTATTCTTTTTTTTTTCTTCTTTTTGAAAGAATCAAAAGCTGATTATTGATTTGTTAGTTGTAGTGAATCATAATTTGTTTTTGTGTTTTAGATGTGTATGGATCGATTATTTCATTGACTCATTCTTTTCTATTTTAATTTTGTTGTTTTGGTGTGTAATTAATTAGTTTAATCTCCCCCTCCAAATCAGAGTTGAACTTAATTAGCTCACACCAATGGATATCTTCGTAAGATTCACCTAACTTTTTGTCTGGATTAATGAAATTTACTTCCTATTTGCATCCACTATGGTGATACTTTCTAATTTATTATAAACTTTTTAGTTTAGGTAATATTTTGATGCTAAATTTGTCAAATTATTCATTAGTAGATGGTACACTACTTATTTTATATATAATTAATTGTGGATTCAACATGCCTAATTGATAAGATTTTGCACAAGCATCAACGTATATTAAAATTAGTTAAATGAATGCACCAAATACTATCTCAAAGTTCAAGATTGTTGCATTCACCTCAATGGCAAAGAGAGTAAGATGCATTTTGATTATGTTTACTACCAAAGTTGAAAGTTAATTGGTGTTTCCTTTCAAATCCTAATGAAATATAAATTATTTTTTCTATTTCTAATAATTAATTAAAATGTAGTAAATGAATAATGTTATCAGAATTGAAATATACCGTAACCTCATTGATATTTGTTAACAATTATCACTACTATTCTCATGATCATTAGCACGAAACAGTAAAATCGAAGCCTATACTCTTAGAAAAACAATGATATAGGATACTCTTAAGGTCTTGACTACCATTATTGATATTATCAAATTAACAATCTCATATCTTCAATCACTATGGTGTAGATAATATATTTCTTTGTGGGACAAGTTGATTAGGATTACATGGTGTTAATAAACGACTAAAAACATAATTAAATGGGTACTATATGACCTTGATCTATGGTAGTCACCTACCTAAGATTTAATATTTTGAGTTTTCACCTACCTAAGATTTAATATTACATCGTAGGATCACACAGATTATATGGTAGTCACCTACATAAGATTTAATATTAGATTATATAGTAGTCACCTACCTAAGATTTAATATTTTGAATTTTCTTACAAACATCGTAGGATCACACATCTAATATTTTGAATTTTCTTACAAACATCGTAGGATCACACAGATTATCTTTTAAAATTAGTCGAGTCGATACACACGTAAAACTAATAAAATATTTATGGATATAAAAAAATATTTATATGAAGTAAAAAGAAAAAAAAATGAAACTATTTACAAATTATATATATATAAATAAAAATAAAAGCTAAAGAGAATTTAATAGTTGGTTTGTTATTAGTTTCAAATTATATAATTGAATGAATTGGTTTGTAAATAGTTTCAAATTATTTGTTATATTTGAAAATACTTCTATCTTTATTGAAAATTTATTCTCCAACACTTATTCTAGGTGAGACGAACTATTTACTTTATTTTTAATTTAAAAAAATGATAAAAAAATAGAACCTTCCATAAAATATTTACAATTGAAAAATCAAGCATAAAAAAACTTAAATAATTATTAATTAGAGACTAAAACAAGCCTTTTTGAAAATAATATGATAAGTAATTATAAAAAAAGGATATTATATATATTTAAAATAAAGAAAATAGTTTTATATATAAAAAAAGAAGAAAGTATGTTGATCCACCTCAAATAAAGTTAGAAATTTTTTAATAAAGACAAAAAAAAAAAGAAGAAGATACTTTTCTAAATAAGTTGAAAACTAGCCATTTGCACCCTTTTTAATTTCAAAACTACTCTCATTATCCAACTAGTCCTAAAATGGAACTTCAAAATTAATTCAATGTTTAGAACTAATCCCAAAATCGTACTTCAAAATTAATTCAAGAAAAATTGCATAAAATAACATTTTGAGAATATGCTATAGCAATTGTAGCACATTGTGAGATCTAGCAGGAGGCGCGGGCAACCCAATCTCTAACCTTGTTCATTGATCTCCGTTTTAGAATTTTGCAAATATGGCAAAATTTTCACTTTTCCATCTTAAGTTTGATATTATTCTTAAACTACCACTCAATAACTTATTTCTTTTCTCCTCTTTAATGTCCTACTCATTATTTATTTATGCTTAGGCCATAATTATTTGTTTAATCTTATACTAGAAAAATTATTTATTCTTTCTGTCTTAATCTTAATTTTAAAATATCAATAGTACAATAATTCTAATATGAATAATATAATATAATGGTTGTTGATTGTAGTAATTTAATTTCATTTGTGATTTTTTTTTACTTTCTTCGATGTGTATTTTGAGTTGAATTTGATTCTAAATAATTTTGTTTTATTTTTTACATTAATTTTTTTGGTTTTATTTTGTTTCAGTTTCGTATGTCAGTGTTGTGATATACTTATATAAAAATTATTGTACTACGTACTTTTTATTTTTTTTCAAATTTTATGCAATTAATTAGAGTATTATTAAGTATATGAATGATGTAACTCAGTGTATCATTATCAAGTGTATCAACAATATATTGTTAAAGCATATCAATAAAATGAACCATTATCAAGTATATGAATCAAGTTTACAAGTGTATATTAATAGTATATCAACTGTATAAGTGAAAAATACTAAATGTATATGCAGTGTATCAGATGTATCAAACATATATTAGTATGTTTCGGTATCGAGTGTATCAAAGAGTATCAAGTGCATGAAGTGTATCAATCAAATGTATCGGGTGTATAAAAAAATATCGGGTATATCAAAGGGTGTATTAGGTGTATCAGGCGTGTATAAGGTATATCAAACATATATTAATAACGAAGGTATTTGTGACATTTTATTTTTTGATGTGTTGGTTGAGCTTCGTTTTTTGCCATTTTCGTAAATAATAAAATGTGTGTGCTATGGACTTAATTATTATAACTTATTTTGTCATTTGTGCACGTGCCCCTTAATTCAATGTTAAGTGAAATAAGAATATATGAAAAGTTATTTAAAATAATTTTTTAAAAAATTTTACAAATATAGTAAAATATTAAAATCTTCAATCAAGATAGACTATTTTCCCGTGTCTAATACACACATAGACAAATAATAGTTTATGTTTGGTCAATAACATGATATTTATAATAGATCGTAATATTTTGTAAATATTTTAGTTTGTTGGGTTATATTTAAATATTTTGTAAATATTTTAGTTTGTTTGGCTATATTTAAAGTAACATAATTTAAAATTAGAAATAAAATTATTCCGAGAGAGAGAGGGAAGTTCCAAATCTATACAAATTATTAAAATTAATTAAACCAAAGTAATGGTTAAAATTAGACTCTAAATTATAAAAAATAAAAAAGAAAAAGAAATCAAACCCTCAAAATTGATTCAAATTGATCATATTATCTCTTTAATTCTTCCAACATATATAATCTTCCAAAATTCACGTCTCTTAAGAAGATCATCATCTTCCAACCGCCACCCTTCAACATCATAATTGCTATCTTCCGCCGTCGTTTATGATTTCCAACAACCAAAAGATGGGAATCTTGTTTGTGAGCGTCATTTGTATCATTGTAATCATCTTCCTTTTCCATTTCTACCATTACCGCCTTAGGCTTTCCCAAACAAGAACCCTAGACATCGAGGAACGACTCTACGAACACCGTACAACGCAACTCTTTACTCAAGTTCAAGCCCAAATCGTAATGCAACGTCAGACTAGAACGAATAACACGATGGAAGGCGAAGAACCTTCTTCTGCTGTCATGACGGTGGCTTACACAGTGAAGGATGAAGCCGGCTCGTAATGTTGCTGTGCCATATGCATCGAAGAGTTTGAGGATGAAGAGTTTTGTGGAGTTGTTGAGAGTTGTGGCCATTGTTTTCATATGGATTGTATGGATCACTGGCTTAAGATTGAGAGCCGTTGCCCATTATGTCGTTGTTTGGTTCATGCTGTATCTCATAATATTAGTAATTCCCAAGAAAATGAAGCTTAGATAATTGTGTGATTTTTAGTTGTTTTTTCTTCGTTACTTTCTATTATATATTTAAATGTCAATATTCTTTAGAATTAAAGCAAACATACATAGTCATTAAGGTTTAGTACACTTACAAAATTTACCTCTCCCAGGGAAGCTCGCTCACTCTAGCTGTTTTCATCTCTTTTTAATCAACTCATCTCCAAATTAACAATACCCAACGGGGTAAAACAATCTTTTTCTTACTCTATATTAATATAAAGAAAATTACATTAAATAATAAAAAATAGTCAACCACACCTTTATTTTGGGATATGATTAGACTTTATTAGCTTTTAAATTTGCTAGTAGTTATGTAAACTCTATTATCATATATATTTAATTTTGCAACCACCCCTATTCTCAAACTAAGATAGAGATGAAAAATGTAGGTTTTCAAAAATCAAATCTTCTCAAAACTATAATTTGTTGTGATCTTCAATGAACAAACTAGATGTACAATGAACTAATTAGTATATATTGTTATTCTTCAACTTTTCAAGTAAAAGTGACCAAATGAAATCCCAAAGTCTGATAATTAATCTTCTAAAAAAATGAAAGAAAATATATTATGGATTGACGACGACGCAAACGCAGCTTCGGCAAAGCGGACATTCCCGCTCCGTCCTGAGCCACCGATCGATGCAGCTACAATGAAATATATGACCACACTTTTTCATCCATTGGCATTTTTGGCCATCTTCAAATTTATTCAAGCAAATCACACATTCGTAATCATCATCATTCTCACTTCCCTTAGCTTCCCTGTAATAACTGAAAACCATTGTCTCAATCTGTACAATCTCCCGCTCTCGGAACACAGGCAATCGATCTTCGACCGTCCCAGTGTCGAATTCTGATTCATTATTTCCTGTTTTGAAGTAGAAAGTGAAGGAGAGGAAGTAGACTATAATGGCAAAACATATGGCTGCCAAAAGCTCAAAGTCATCAAAAATGGCTTCGAACCCGTTCGTTGGCATTGGAGAAGCGGCAATATACGGCGGGGGTGACATGATATATTTCTTTTAGAAGATAAAAGAGTTCACCAGAGAATAAGGAGGGGAAGTTTATGGATTTTATTTATAAGGGTTTTGTTTTTAAAAAAATTAATTCCTTCAGAAAAATCTTTAATCATTTAAATTTTTTATTATTATATTTTGATTTACCAAATCTTTTATTTGATGATAAATATTTTATTTCATTTTTGTATATATATGTGTGTGAGCGATTTTTTTCTTCTTTTTTATAGTTTGAAGACAAAGCGATTCAATGAAAATAAGTTGCATTGCATATTTTCATAGAAAATAATTGCTTGGAAATAATTTAGAAATTAAATCTCAATTTAAGCCATGGTTGAAAATGTGGTTGACCTAAATTAAATTCTTTTTATTATTATTATTTAATGTTCGTTTGGTTCTTTAGAAAAGATATAGATTTATTTATGTTAAAAAGACAATATTTTTCTTTTTCACACAAATCTTTTATCTATATTTTTAAATAATTTTTTTTTATTGAAGCTCTTAAATATGGGAACTCTACATTTGGTATTTCAATTACCATCTTTATTATGATGTATTATTAAAGATAATTTTTAGTTCGTATCGAAGATTGAAATAGTTAACAAATTCTCAGACGGAGTCTAAGATTCAAATATAAGGAGCCTCGGTTTATAGACAATTTGATTACTTTATAGACAAGTTGATTACTTTATTGACAAGTTGATTATTTTATTGAATCTTAATAATATTTCTTATCGGTAGGTGAAATTCACCAAATTGGATTAACAAACCCTTTTATTACTTTAGGTGTATATAGTTAAATTGATATTTTTTTTATTTTCTCGCTTATTTGGCACTGCCACAAAAAAACATGACCTGAAATACTTCACAATTCTAATAAATTTTGTTAAGTAAAATGGAAAAAAATGCATAATTTTTCAATACTTATAGGATAAAAGTTTTTTAAATGTGGAGAATTGTCTAATTTTTAAAAATTACAAAAATTTTATCCTCAATTGCATGATTTTCTAACGTTAAGGAAGAACATGTACCACAATCTCTTCTTCTTTATCTCTTTGCAATACTCGAAAAATGGATTTGAGTGACACAACTAATCAAGACACTGTGTCGTTGAAAATAAGAAAATAGGTAGGGTGGGGTGAGGTAAATTATGTCGTTGGAAATAAAAATAATATTATTTCTCGACACAATTCTATCGACGTAATTTAATTTGTTTTGGCACATTGAAAATAAAAATATGGATTACTTTTCGACACAATTCTATCAACATAATTTAATTTGTTTTGGCACAATTTTTGGGTCATTAACAAATTGTGTCATTAAACAAATTTCCAAATGAAAAAACCTCAAACTTTAAAAAAATTTAATTCCCCCCTCACCCAATTAAAAATAAATAAAAATCCCAACTTTTCTCTCAATCAAAAACTCTGCCAAGCCTTAATGCAATTTTTTTTCTCTCTACCAAAAACGCAAAAATAAAAATCTCATCAAACAAAGTGGGCTACCGCGTCGTTGCGAAAAACTTGCCTCCCAATTTTTTGCCACTCGTCGTCATCGATTCCACACTCTAGCCACTACCGTCGTTGCCGCCACAACAAGGCTTCACCGTTGAACCAACCAATCTAGCCACAGTCGTCGAATAAATTTATTTAGAAATATGCGTTTTAATGACACTTGAAATCAAGAAAAAAAGGGCGGGGGAACAAAATGTGCCGTTAGAAATAAAAGTACAATTTTTTGTGACAATTTTCTTGACACAAATTGAATTTTCTTGACAAAATTTTTGCGTCGTTAATTAACGACATAAATTATGTGTCATTAAAAATTACCCTAATAAAAAATCAATGTTTTCCTTCATTCGTATGCTTTCTGATTTAAAAAAACTCGACGCCTTCATCCCTCTGGCGAACCACAACCGAAAAAAACTCTTACTTCATCCCACGCCGCCGCTATCTTTCTCTCTCGTAAATGCTCTTTGACGACATTTTCCCCTCTTGCAAATGATCTTCACGATTTTTCCTCTCTTGCAAAAGCTCTCCGCCCGTCGTTTGAAGGAGCTCACCAAGTTTGCAAGTAGTTGAAGAACTCGTGGACCATGAGATCGATCAAGTCCATTTATAAGTTAGTTTGATTAGATTAGGACATAGTATTGCAATTAATTTATCTTTTGAATTATTTTAAAACATTTACTAATAATATAAGGTACATTTTTTATTGTCAATAAAAAAACTTTTCAAACATTAATACGGGGGTAAGTTGAATCATGTATGTAAAAAAAATGTGTTGTAACTTGAAAAATAATGATCCCAAACAAGTGTCGACATATAATGCTTGGAATAAAAACTATTTCGCATAAATAATTGTCATAAGCAAGAATTTTGGAGGAGAGGCATAGCCACTACCCCAGAACCAATGTAATCTAAAACTTCAAAATTAATACAAAATTTGTGTCCCCTACACCTTTAATAAATCTACAAAAATATGTTAAATATAAATCATTATTAATTAATTTGTGTACATGTTTTAGGCTCTAAATTATGTACAAAGTATTATTTTACAATATTATATAATTAATGCAAAATTTGTGAATATAAAGCAGTAAACCACAAAAATAAAACATAATAATGTCACATGCATGAGTATGAGTTAGGAGTGTTCGTAAAATTAGTAAGTATAGAAGAATGGACATATAAAATGGTAATCCAGTTCACTCAAACTACACCTACATCTAAGGATTAGAGTGCTCGATGAAAAAAATTTCACTTACAGATTTAAGCAATTCCAAAGGAATATTTGTATGCTAGTACATATTATTTAGACTCACAAAAAGCTTACTGATCTAATGAAGAATTTATGCTCCCCAAATTTAAGACAACCTTCAAACATGTTTTTGAACTCCCTTTAAGAAAGAGTTTTCTTCACTAGTGTATGGTGACATAGACACATGTATGATGTCGATTCTTAAACAGGTCAATCGAGCATCATAGAGAACAACTGTCATCATATAGGTACAACAGTACACAATATTGCCTGTCAGTTACAAAATGTCATCGTAAATAATTACCATCAAATATGCAACTTTTAATTATCATCATATAGTCCAACCGTGATTGTATCTTATGATAATACCCTAGGAAAGATGACAGTCGTTTGAAATCTGTGACTAGACATGTTATAGTGCTTTGTATCACATTTTTACATCCACAAGTATGCTTTGCTTCAATTAGAAGTTGATTATTCATCTATTGATTTTACTCCCTCTTTCTTCAACAAATACATTTTGAAGATATCCTTTTCCATTATTCGTGTTTAGAACAGGTGTGAATGAAATCCATAGACTTGAGTTAAGAAAGGAATATATTTGTGAAGCTTGTGATTTTGATATTATGTTTGTATTGTACTTTAAAGCACGAAGGGAAACAAACAACCATTGAAGCAAGGAATCTTGCTTTTTAATTGTCTCCCCTTTGCCTAAGGCTTTGAAGTCAGTCATATTTAGTGTTTTTGTTTTCCAAAGTTAAACAAAAATTTTAATTGAGTTTTCGTATCTTCCAAGTTTGAAGAAAGATTTTGTTTAGTCTCAAAATATAGTTTGAATTTGATTTCAAATATAATTTGTTTCTTAAGTGGTTTATTTTATTTTACCTTTTACAGCGACCAAAACTCTTTGCCCTTATGGTTACAGTGCAGGTTTAATGTTGGATGTATTTTGAAAATTTTGAAATTAATTTATAGATAATATCAATTTTTTGTATATATTAATTCAATAAGAACACCAATAGGAATGACCATGTTTAAACAGTAGTGTTTAGAAATGAACAAAAACAATATTAATGAATAAATTTATATTTTTTCAAAACTATTCAAAATATTTACAATTATAATTCTAAGTTTTGATAGAATCTAATTTTTTTTTTATTCAATACAATGTCCTATATTATAATAGGATTTAATTATTTTTAACAATGACATAAAATACCCCCATAAGTTTTTTTTTAACTATCTCCAATGCCCATGGCTAATGACTAAGGGTGTGATAGATAAAATAAAACTAAGATACAAAGAAATACTTTTTTAATAAAAAATATAATGGTAGATGCAAACATTAAAATAAAACCATTTTTTCCAACTACCTCTTAAATAAAACCTTCCAACCAAACTCCTATATTCAAAACTTATTCCAAAATTATGCCTAATTAATGTATACAATTATCACTTATTATGTCAAAATATTAAGAATTAAGTATTCTTACTTCCAACTCTAAGTTGCATGCACACATTAAAATGGATGTATAGGTCATATTTATATTATGTGAAACATAAATTCTATCAATACTAATTTGAAGAGTGTTCTCCAATTGATTATACTTGTTGTCTTAGAGAGTAGAATCCCATTATAATTAAACTAAATTTGATTTGGACATTGTCTTATTTCTAAGACCTCTAGCTATTGTAATTTAAAAGAGAAAGGAAATCAACGGTTGAAAAATGAAAATGGATGGAGGGCAACACCAACGCCAAATACTGGCCTCGGGCAACGCAAACAAAAAAAGTTGAACTCGTCTCTTCTTCTTTAAGAATCCAATTAAATCAAAGATCCAAAAAGCCACTAAATTCCAAATTCATTTCGCATTTTAAGTACCTCCAAAAATCTTGAACAATTTGTAGCGGCAAAAATCAGGAACGGCCCATTTCTACCACCATCCTCCACTTTCAA
Organism: Cucumis sativus; assembly: GCF_000004075.3. Lineage (NCBI taxonomy): Eukaryota > Viridiplantae > Streptophyta > Magnoliopsida > Cucurbitales > Cucurbitaceae > Cucumis > Cucumis sativus. The sequence goes on along the minus strand of NC_026655.2, from coordinate 21,423,252 downwards.
TCCCTTCTCTCACACAATCTTTAGAACAACACCATGCCTCCCACCGGCTTCGTCGGCTCCTCATCGACCCCCAAGATCGATGTCGTCATCGATACGGGGTATCCCTTTCTCAATCTCACCGTCGATGGCTTCTTGAAGATCGGATCCGTATGTGTTTCTTGTTTTATATATTCTTGATTTTTTTTTTTTTTTTGTGAGTGTTTATTACGGCTAAATTTGAAATGGGTTCTGTTCGTTTGGTTCTACTTTTCAGGTCGCTGCTACTCGAGCCGCTGCTGAGGATGCTTATTTTGTTGTTAAAAATGGTTTGGTTTTTCTCGCCTTTTCTGCGAAATTGGTTTCAATTTCTATCTTTCTTTACTGATTTTATGGCGTTGCTTTTGATTCTGTAGGAGCAATTTCTTCTCACAAATTTGAAAATACGGTTAGTATCTCTTGCTTCAGACTCAAGTTGTGGAGTCTGCCAGTTTATGGCTTTTGAGAATGAATGCTGAAATTTTCATTTTGAGAATGTTTATAATTAGGAACGGGATTTTTAATTAGTAGATTATATAGTTACCTCTATTTTTCTATTTGTTGCGGTAGTTTCTGTTTTGAATTATCTAACACCTAAGTTTAAAGTTCAGAGTTTACATAAATAAACCAACGTCACATCCAAATTAGATAAATATCAAAGGAATGCAGGTATAGTTCTTACCTCTGCCAACGGAGTGTAACTTTCTTTTCAATGGCTTACCCCTAGAAACTGTACAATTATGTGTGTTTAGCTTAACACAATTCTTTGTTGGGTGAATTTATGAGAATTTTTCAAAGAAGCATGTAAGTGAAGACAAAACACTTTGAAATGATTTGTGTTGGTTTGTGGGGATGTTGGGGATTCCAAATCTTGGGGCATTACAACCGGTATCTTTCAATCATTTAGATATAATACTGTTAAAGTTACAAAATGATTTGAAACTCCCATTGCACTTGGAAAAGCTACAAAATGATTATGCTGTTCTGTAAAACAGGCCTTGAAAGCTTAAAGCTTAAGTGAACTAGTAGGTTCTTGAACTTTAATATTACCTGCTTTTTGGTCTTTTGATCTATAAGAAAAATATTGAAATTTGAAATTGTTGTTACTCTCTGACTCTACTACCTCGTTCAGCTTATTAACTAATTGAACTTCTGTTGCAGTTGAAGAAAATGTGTAAAGAAGGTGCATATTGGGGTAAGTATGGATCCCATTACTCCTCAATGAAGTACTTAGCTTAGTGGATGAGTTTCAGCATCTATAAACCTCATGCCAATTTGAAAAGATCTTTCTTTTGAATCATTTTTTTTGGAAATTAACCTTATAGCTTTGAAAATGATTTTGAAACTCGATTTGAAAATATGGAGAAGGTATATAATTGACCAACTGTTGTTTCGTTTGAACGCAGGAGCCGTAGCTGGAGCTTATGTTGGTATGGAGTATGGAGTAGAAAGGATTCGCGGCACAAGAGATTGGGTATGTTTTCTATTAATTGAAAGCCGTCCTTAAATCAAGTTCAAGCTATTCTGTTAGATTAGTGCTTCCAGCTCTCTATGTTTGTTTGGGAATATTTTCCATATATTCGAACATTTGTTTCCAGAAAAATGCAATGATTGGAGGTGCTTTGACGGGAGCTCTAGTATCAGCTGCGAGCAATAACAACCGAGACAAAGTTGTTATCGACGCAATTACAGGAGGAGCTGTTGCAACCGCTGCAGAGTTCATAAACTATCTTACTTGACACCGAGGTTTACCAAGCATTTTCATGTCCCGTTCCTTGTAAACCTCGAGCAAAAGGTATGGTGAATCATGTCCTGTTTATAAGAAATAACATCAGAATGTTAATGTAACAATATATTGAAACTTTTTTCATTTTGTTTTTGCAGAATAATCAGCTTTGTGTTATTAGTCTCTCCTTAGAGTTGCAGCCTCAAAAATGTGAAGAAAAAGAGAAAATAGAGTAATACAAATATCTTATTTCTTCATTATGAGAGCCACATGTTTTGTTGAGGCTGTAATCGCAGCTGTAGTTTCATTGTTATAAGGTACAAAAGTATTGGTTAAGCTTTTAAGAAAGCGATTTTCCTTCCTTTTTGTCTTTTAAGCTAAACATAACATATTGACACCCAAGTCTGAATGAATCTATATATAACACCAATCACAATCATGACCTATAATGCTACTGTGAAGCCAATCACAAAATGATACTGTTCAATGATTAAATATTGGTTGATATTAGGGTTTCGACATTGATATCGGATTTAATGGATGAGTATGTATGATATTCTCATTTAATACTAAAATTGTATGATATTGTCTATTTTGAACATAAATTTTAGTTTTGATTTCGAGTGAAATATAACCTATAGTTTTGTCTTTTGTTTCACTCGAAAGATTAAAAAAATGTCATACTATCATTGACGAGTCACTTTAGTCCTAATCTTGACATAAATACTCATTATTAAACCAAATTTTCACTGCACACAATACTCCAAACACATATTTGTAGCAACTTTGATTATATAAAACAACAACCCACACATAGCCCACAACAAAGCTATTACATAGTTCTTTCACACACTGATTTCAAACAAAGTGCAAAAACACAAGAAGCCAAAAACACAATTATTTTTTTTGTTGTTGGATATTGTCACATAATTTTATTCCATTTCAGAGAGCTTTGTTGTTTAAGGGCTTCATTCATCTCTGCAAGAGCTCATCAACAACAATCACATGTGTCGCACGAGCAGCTACTGTCACAGCAGCTGCAACCATGATTCCTGTTCACGATTTTCAATAAAAAAATTTCTAATACTACCATAGTATATTGATCTGTTTAAAGGAATTTAATAAAAGAAATTAAAAGTAACTTAGTGAAATCATTTAATTTACGTACATGTTGATTAGGGAGGTGGCCCCCTTGATGGTCCTACGAAGATTTTTTAGAGAAATAATTAATAAAATATGTAAATAAATAAAGTTCGATATTCACCTGCTATATAAGAGGAAAGAACAAATAAATTATTGCGATTTATTGTAGCGATCTTTAATAGATAATAAAATTTAATTATATTTAAGAATATTTCCAATAGATTTTCTTCTTTAAAACAATTGTACTTGTAAAAATTGTCTTTTGACAAATTAAACTATTGGATTTTCATATTGAAAACTTGTTTCTTCCCTAAAAATTTGAATTCAATAAACAAATTTAGAAAATAAAAATGAATATTTTAAAGGTTGTTGACAACTATTTAGTTTTGAAATTTTCAAAACTATAATTCTTTCCTAGAAATTCTGATGGCTTTCTTAACTTTTAAAAAACTTATCCAAATATAATTTTTTAAAAACATTTTTAATTAAACCTAAATCAATGATCATTTAGATTTAGAATATTAGGTACATAAATTTGTATGTTTTGTTATTAATGTTTTTAGGAATGTTTTCAATTTATTTATAACTAACCTTGAAAAACTAGAAACTCTAAATGAAAAAAGATGAAAAGAGGCAAATACAAATTTAAAATATCGGAAGCGATTAATGAAACCGTTATCATACAAAGTTTTAGATTTCAAAACTTGATATGAAAACTTAAAAAAAAATCGTAATAAAAAGTAGATATTAAAAACAAACAAAAATACCCCAAGAGGCAATTGCAACTATCTCCACACGAGCAATTTTCACCACACTTGCAACCAGAAGTCATTTTGTTTCCAAAGTTTTGGGATCAAAATCTTTCCAAAGCAGTATGTGATTGTGAAGTATTTTTGTGTTTTGGGTTCTCTATAATATAGTCTCATGGAAGACCAAATTGATGAATATCCACCGTACACGTGGATGGTTCCTAGCTGTTACCCTTCATTATCTCTCATGAAATTTCTTTTAAAATCAAATCACAATCTTTACTCTACCTCTCAATTACTAAATTCAAATGCTCATTTTATTGTTATTCAAATTTATCTGTATTTAGTCTATTAAAAAAACCCATTAGGAGTGTTTTTTAGTACATATTAGGAGTGCAAACATGACGTGAGTGAGTTAGAAACTTTCAACCTCTAGAGACGGAAGTCATGTTAGACAATACTATTGAATCAATCTTATTTTGATTTATATTTTTGGTTTATCCATCTATTGTAGAAATGAAATGATACCTTCTTCTTTTCAATGTTTTAAGAAAATAAGTTAAATGAGATTAGATGAGATTAGGAGGGTGGCTATACTTATTTTTTCGTTAATTAAATTATACTTATACTAATTATCTCCATATTTGACTTGGTTTTTGTATTTTTAAAATTAGTTTTAGTTTCATTGCTCATTTTAGTTTTTTAATTGTAATCGTCCCTACTACCTAAGCAAGTATTAAATCCATTAGATTTCTTTCCAAATAATAAAACAAAAATGTTCCTAGGGCGACTAATGCATAAATTTTAAATTTGAGTATTTTTAAAAATAGCAAAATAAATTAAAATAATTACAAGTTACAACAAAATTTTAAATTTTTTTATCACCATGACTATCAGTGATAGAATTTGGTATAAATGGTAAATATTTTGTAAAATATACTATTTTTAAAAGTTCACATTTTAAAAAATTTGGTTTATGAAATCTTTATTAACTATTTCATGGAATGATTAGTTATTAACTAAAAAAATATCGATTTTATATATTTTATTAATTGTTTACGTTGTGAATATCATGAGCAAACAATTACCTCTCATTCTTTTCTTTACTCCAAAATTGATGTTATATAAGTACTAGGACACTAAAACTATGTTTAATTTGATTGATAAGATTCTATAAATATAGAATTTAGTTAATTTTCAAAAGATGAAGATACTTATAAATAAGGGACAAAAATCAATGAATAAGAGTCTGTTTTTAGACCAAATCAACATTAAACTGGCTATGAGCAATTTAGTAAATATTTAAACTGATCTCGACCACGAAGGAGTACATGCTAATAAGTCTGTTTAAGCATTTAAGATTTTTTAAAAAATGTTGTCCGTTTGGATTTTTTTTCTAAATCGACACCTATTAAACCTCTCAACCACGTTTGGTTCATTTGGTCGACTAAGTTTTTTTTTTTTTTTTTTTTTTTTTTTTTTTTTTTTTGTCTATCATGTTTATTCCTTCTCACAAATCTACACCGTATAGACATGGTGTATATAAACAGAACCAAAGTCCATTTCTAAGTTTTCAAATCTTAATATAGGAAATACCAAAATTAAATTTAGGCATTAAACTTAAGATGTGCCCAAAGAGAGTAATTACACAAATTAAACCACTTATTGTCCACACATCTAGGTAAGATTTTTCCCACTTTATTAGGAAAACTAGAATCCTTTATAAATTAGTAGTTGAACAAAGTTGAAATTTTAAAGTTTGAAGGTATGAGATTTATAAAGAGTATTTTGTAGCGAACTGACTCAAGAATTTTAAAATTGTTCTATAATCATTTAATGATATACTAAGAGATTGATAAATCATATAGTCTGGAAATGAAAGATAACATCAACTTTACACTTTCAAACTATACAAACAAATTTTTTAATTACGTGAATTAGAAGATGATCGAGAAAGAGTAAAGAGTTAAAAGTACGAAGAGTATACTGAAAACCAAATATTCATATTACACGAGTTCAAACACAAACTTAAAACTTTTGATGAATATATATTATCAACCTTGAGCTCCCCAACCCACAACAAAGCAATAGTACATAGTTCACACTAAATTTCAAGAAGCGATAGAAAAACCAAATCCATATGAACTTGGAGTTTCAAAGCCAATTTAACAATATTTGATTTTCATCAAACAAAGAAGGATAAAGAAAAGAAAAACAAAGTTTGTAGATTGATCATATTCATCAATTTATTGCATGAAGAAGAAGCTTTTGTTGTGTTTAGGGGTTTTATCCATCTTTCTCATAGCTCATTTGCAGCTGCATGGGTCACATGAGCAGCTATCCCCACAGCTGCATCCACTTCTGCATTCTCAATCAAACCATTTTCTAAATTATTATTTCATTCAATATAACTTTGATATATACTCATATATAATACTTAGTTTTGAGTTTTTTATTCATATTTAACCATATACTTAATTCTAAAACAACACTAGAAAAACTTATTACTTACTGCTTGAGGATGACGGACCCTGATTGGCAGTTGCAGCTATCTCCACATGAGCAATTGTCACCACATTTGCATCCAGAAGCCATTTTTCTCTCTTTCACAAACTTAAAATTAATTTTAATTTTCTCAAAGCTTAAACTTTTGCTGTGTTTTGATTTGGAGTGTAATTCTTCTTCTCTATTTATAGAGGTTTTGAGGTACACAATATATATCAATATCTCCACCGTCCACGTGGACGGATCTTAAGCTTCCTTGATTTTATCATCTTTACTATCTCCTTGTTTTATAGTTATTTATTCATTAGATAATCATCCTAATAACTCAATCTCATGTAATGTTGATTATATTTCTCCATCAATAGAATAGAGGTGTTGTATTATTATTATTATTATATTGTCTAAATTCAACTCGGCGATGAGAACAACAAAAGCAAACAATAAATAAAAACAATAATAAAATTCAACTATGGTTGGTTTTTTTTTTCTTTTGTAAATATTACATAATAATATATATTAATAATAGTGGTTGATGTCAAATTTGAGAGAAAAAATTTACCATACCTAACTGTTATGTGATATTTCAGAAGTGAATTTGTTTAAATAATTGGAGACTTGATGCAAAAGAAAAAACATGTACAATAATAACTAGTTAGTGAGTGAAAAAGTAGTCTAAAGAGTTCAAGAGAAACTTAACCTAGGTTGTTCCCTAGGATTTTAGACCCAATAATTATTGAGTCAAAGGTAAGAACGTCGGCCAATTTCATGTTTGGCTAGAGTTTGTCAAGCCCAAACATCTTTTCCTAAATCCATTTTATTTCTAAGGCGATACTTGAGATCGAGCACACTAGTTAGGGGTTTAACCCAAACTAACCAACCATCTTCTTTAAGCTAGGTGTTATTTGGCCTAAATCTTGTTATTTTGATCTTAATCTTGTTGCAGTTGTTTTGCCAATTATACTACAAAATCATCCATAACAATAATAAGAGATGTTATTTATGCAATTTAGTAGGACATAGACGTAGGATACCTCTCTATTCATATGTTTCTAAGTATAATCTTTTGCAAACAATTACATAGTTAATTTTTGTCTCAACGATTCAAATATAATGACGTAAGTTTTTCTAGTTTAATGGTTGTAACATTGTAAAGAGTTAAAAGATCAAACAATTAATTAGGTTTGAAATTGGTAATAATTGATATTTTATAGTGCATGATGTTTTCAATTTGAATGGACAATAAAAATGCATTATATATTTGGATATAGTTGACAAAAGGAAATGCATAAATAATGATATATACATTAATGTATGGTAGAAGGCATGAAATATGGTGCTACAACCTACATAACACTCTATTTCAATTTGTATCTAATTGACAAGAAGACCAAGAAAATTATATATATATATACACATAGTGTCCACGACTAATTGATTTTGACATTTTATTTAATTTATAATTTTTTTCAAATATGTATAACAAAGTTTTCTCTCATTTTCGTCTTATCCTTTTGGCATTGATAGAAAGTTTCAACATCAATTGGTCTAATAATCAATTAAACTAAGTCTTTATTTTATAATATAAGTTTTTTTTTTTGTCAGAGAGCAGTACCACAAATTTTGTGTAGAACTTTTATTTTATCTACTATTATTAAGTTTTAAAAGTATAGATTTTTCTACTTGTACTTTTGAGTTCAATTTATATATTTATCCTGAAGTTTTAAAATGTTACATTTTCTTTGGATTTAATTTTAAAATTTAGCTTCTATCCAGTTTATATAGACTTTTTCAAGCTTTTTTTTTTTTTGTTACTTTACTAATGTCTATTAATTTTAATCCCTAGTGTTAATTTTCTTTATTAATACATTTGAAATAATTTGATTGATTGTACTTAGTTGTTATTAAATTTTCAATCATTTTATATTTAATATAATACAATACTTCGAATGATAACAATGACAAATTAATTAATCGAAAGTTAACACAAATCAATGTTATATTTTTATATATGAGATCAGATCACAAAATTTGAAATTGGTATAAATTTATTTAAATTAAACTATAATGTTGGCTATTAAATTTAATTTGAACAATGTATAATTTATTTTAGAAAATAATATCAAATTCACCCTAAAGCTTTGAGAATTTAAACAATAAATTAAAAATATATCAATTAAATTTTTTCATAAAGTATATTAATTATAATCTTTTGAATACAATAATAATTAATATTTTAAAATTAAAGATAAATTTAAATAATGAAAATAAAATTATCATGCATCGTTATGGTTTTCTAAAAAATACTTGTAATATTAACGTGCGTTTAAATTATATTTTTAAGTTTTTAATTTAGAAAATAAGTTATTTTAAAAAAATACTAAAGTGTTTGGAAAATATTCAAAATAGATTTTTAAATGTATTTTAAATCATTTTTAAAAACAAGAGTTTAAATAAAAAATAATTTTTTTGAAAAACAACTTTTCTTAATTCAATCCAAACAGACTAAATTTGGTATTACATGTTAAATAAAACAAATATTTAAATAATTTTTTATCTAAAATGATATAAATCTTAAATTTTATTTTCTATATGAACAAAAGTATTGCCTTTTTATTCTTTTGCACGGAAAATTGACAAACTCTACTCTATTTTAAAAAGAAGGAAGAAAGTGGAGGGAAGATTTAAGAGAAAATTCTAATCCAAAATAAAATAAAAATTTTAACTTAAAATTTTAAATTTTATAAATAATAAAAATGGATAAACTTTTATAAAATGTAATTTAGAAAAGAATACGGGTGTCTATCGTTAATAGAATCTTTTTAACTATATGTTGTAAATATTTAGTCAAATATTTTATATTTTATTATTTATTTATTTTAATGGTAATTCTCCCACGGGTGAATATTAATTAAATCTGTTAGATTTATTTTTCTATAATAAAACAAAAATCTTTTAGGGTGGTGAATATATAAATTTTAAATTTAATTTTATGAAATCTTTTATGTGACCCCATTAACTTATTAACTTTTTATCAAAAAAAAAAAAAAAAAAACATTATGAATTATATTAGTAAAATCTTTGAATATTTAATTTTTAAAATGGTTTCAAATCCTTGTTAAATTGGGACTCTTTTAAAAATAACAAATAAATTAAAAAAATTTAAGCTGTAGCAAAATTTTTGAATTTTATCCATGATAGTTAGTGATAGACTTTTATCATTGACTATCAATGCCACTAATAGAAAAACATCACTGGCTATCAAATGTTTATTATTGATAAAATCTGAAATTTTGTTGTCTTGTAAATATTTTGTCGAATTTGCTATTTTTTACAATTAAATAATTTACATTGTAAACCCTAATGAATAAAAAAGGAAGAAATTATTTATAAAATATAGAAAAAAATCGACGAAATTTATAGCAGTGAGAATTTAAGTTAATTCAAGAGATGAAATACTTATAAATAGGGGGAGTATCAATCGATCGGATAAGTTTTTAGACATAACCTACACTGCATGGAGTACAAACCGACATGGTCGGTTTAAGCCTTTGAGAATTTTAAAAAATATTGTCAGTTTGGATTTTTCTAAATCAACACCTATCAAATTAACTTATCTTTAATTTTGATCAACCACCTTCGATTCGGTTGGTCGACTCGAGTTTTTTGGTCTATCATGCTCATTCCTACTCACAAATCTACAAAATCTACCTGGTGCATACAAAAACATTGGCGTAGTTCATTTCTAAGTTTTCAAATCTAAATAGGAATACCAAAATTGAAATTAGGCATTAAACTTATATGCTCAAAGAGAGTAATTACATACATTAGCCGTGTTGGTAGGTTTTTTGTCAACTTTATTACGAAAATTAGTACCCTTTACGGATAACAAAAAGTTAGTAGTTGAACAAAGAATTAAAGTTTCAAGTTCCAACGTATGAGATTTATAATAACCATTGTGTAGTGGACGGATCGAAAAATTTTAAATTAATGAGATATACTAAGATTGATAAATCATATAGTCTAAAAATATAAGATAATGTCAATCTAACAACTTCAAAGTTAACTAATTTTGTAATAAAGCAAATTAGAGAATGATCGAAGATGAGTGAAGAATTATAAATACGAAGATGACACGACAACCAAATATTCATATAGAACACAAATTCAAACACAAACTTGAAACTTTTGATGAATATTATCAGCCCTAAGTTTCCCCACACAACCAAGAAATAGTACATAGTTCATACTAAATTTCAATAAGCCATAGAAAACCCAATTCCATATGAACATGGAGTTTCAAAGCCAATTTAACCATATTTGATTTTATCAAATAAAGCAGGATAAAGAAAAAAAAGTTTGCAGATTGATCACATATTCATCAATTTATTGCATGGAGAAGCACTTTTGTTGTGTTTAAGGGTTTTATACATCCTTCTCATGGCTCACTTGCAGCTGCATGGGTCACATGAGCAGCCATCCCCACAGCTGCATCCACTTCTGCATTCTCAATCAAACCATTTTCTAAATTATTATTTCATTCAACATAACGTTGATATATACACATATATAATAATTAGTTTTGAATATTTATTCATATTTAACCATATACTTAATTCTAAAACAACACTAGAAAAACTTATTACTTACTGCTTGAGGATGATGGACCCTGATTGGCAGTTGCAGTTATCTCCACATGAGCAATTGTCACCACATTTGCATCCAGAAGCCATTTTTCTCTCTTTCACAAACTTAAAATTAATTTTAATTTTCTCAAAGCTTAAACTTTTGCTGTGTTTTGATTTGGAGTGTAATTCTTCTTCTCTATTTATAGAGGTTTTGAGATACCCAATATATATCAATATCTCCACCATACACGTGGACGTGTTCCTAAGCTTCCTTGATTTTATCATCTTTACTACATCTTCGTTTTTTAGTTATTAATTAGATAATCAAATGATAATCACCCTAATTAACTCAAGCTCATGTAAAGTTTGATTATATATATTTCTCCATCAATAGAATAGAGTTGTTGTATTATTATTATTATGGCTGTTTGTTTACTTTCACAACCTGCCATACACATTATATTTTTTAATTCAACTTGGTGATAAGATCAAGAAAAGCAAACTTTATTAAATAAAAACAATAATAAAATTCAACTATGGTTAAATTTTTTTCTTCTAAAAAATTTTGGATAGGAAAAAACCTACACTTTTACGTGATATTCCATATGTGAATTTGTTTAAAGTGGAGAAGAATGTGATGCAAAAGAAATAATATGCACAAAATAACTAGTTGGTGAGTGAAAATGTAGCCAAAAGAGTTTGAAAGTAGAATTCAAGTTACCATAGAACTCAAGTTAGCACAAATCAAGTTATAACGATGTACTTATAGAGAAACCTAACCTTAGCTTGTGTACTTGAATTTCAGAGCCAATGGTTATTGAGTCAAAGGTCATCATGTTCAATTTCATGTTTTTGGCTAAGGTTGATCAAGCCCAAGCATCTTCCCCGAAGTCCATTTTAGATCGAAGGCGGTGCTTGGGATTGAAAACACACTAAGGTTTTCTTTGTTCCTTCTCCAATATCTCAATTGCAGACACAATTCAATATACTTGGTATATATCTGAACTTAACCATGTATTTAGTTCTCTTTAAAACCATGCAGACATAACTTATTTCTTAGATGTTTAGTCACAAAACAATCCATTAGGTTGATTACATCCTAGTTTTCTGCCTCCTCGACCACCCCTTCGAGTACCTCCTATGTGGGGATATTTTTTTTCTTCTAAATTTCACCATTAAATCGTACCATTCAAGCTATTATAGTTTAATACATGCAAGGTCATGTACATAAACATAAACTTATATCTTAATAACATACCTGACGAGTGACGAAGAACCGTAATAGCCATATAGACAAAAAAATAAAGATTCACATCATAAGTCAGTCTACCGAACCTAAAACTTATGCTCTGATAACAACTATAACAACCATACTATAATAAAACTAGCTTAGATCATTACTTTAACAAATAAAAAAAATACATATCAAAACAAATAAAAAAAAACTTCCATTCATAAGATACCAAATCAAATAGTTAAAATACAAGAGATTATAAAATCTGTTTCAAAAATGAATATGAAAGAAAACTTAGTTTTGACCCTATTTCAAATAAAAATAGAAAAGTATTTATGTTTTAAGTGAAAATGATACATACAATAATTTTAAACATAAAACTCATTACAATCAACAAAACTTGAAAATAAGCAAAACATTAAAGAAAGAATTTGAAAGGTTTCCATATGACATTCACAAGTCATTCTTGTCCCTCGCTGGTTTGCCTCTCACAATACCTTTGCCTGAAAAGGTTCAACATGAAAAATGGTGAGTATAAAAGTGTACCTAATAAGAGATTCATTACTGTTCCTGTTAGGAATAAAAACTTTTAACTTCCTATTAGAAGATACCTTGCACCATAATAGTCTTGTGATCCCATAAGATACACGTTAATCAGTCTAGAGATCTTGTAAGATTCACCTAATCAGTCTAGTGATACTGTAAAAACACAATATGTGATGATCTTATATGACACCTTGTCTACAAGGTATACTAACCAATTATGAAAGAAATTTTATATTTGAATATGATTCAAATTTGAATTGATATAAATGTAAGATATTTAATTTAGTAATTAATTAATTGAAGAATTAATTAATAGTCTAATTTAATTTAATTTAATTTAACTAATTAAATTAAAACCATGTTATTTGACATTTAAATATTATTTAAATAAAATATTAATTAAATATGATTTAATTAATTAATTAATTAAAATAATAATCCCTTATTAAGGGAGTTATTTTGGGAATGTGGGTGATTTCACCTATCCCATTTTCTCTCTAACTACCTTTTCAACTAAAGAAGAGGGAGGTAAAGATATGATAGAAGGAAGGTGCTTTTGGTATTATGTAACTTTGTATAAATTTTTTTTCTCATAACAATTTTTTTTTTCTTTTAACATATTGTTTTTCATACCTTCGGTTCCCACAAACCAAAATTTTTATTCTTTGAGAGGCCTCCAAGTGGTGGCGCCTCAATATTAGAGCTTTAGTAGATACTAAAAATTTTATTCTTAGAGAAGTCTCCAACTGGTGGCGCCCTATATTGGAGTTTTCTCTTATTTGTATTCTTTTTAAAGCATGTTTAGTTGTAATTTAATTTTTATAATTGATTTTTCGATGCATGGTATTTTAAGATCCCAATCAAATTTGAGTTATGGTTTTGTTTAAATTTATTCTGCTGTGTAGGACTTCTATCCCTTCAACTTTGTCAGAGAGAAATTGGCTTGCAAATCCCGAACGTGGCTTAGACAACAAGGGGAGGCTTCATCACGACAGATCTTGGATTGCTCGGTTTTAACAATGTATGGCTTGACAGAATATAAAAACCCAAATGAATTGAAGGGAGAGGGCGAGACCTTTGGCTGAGTTACGCTGAATGTGGGCGAAATGGCTGCGATCGAAGACAGACAGAATGGCTACACCAAAAGGAAGTTCGACGCGTGCAGACGATTTTGTTGGACGCTTCGTCTTGGTTGATGGATCAGACCGCTTCTCGTCTTTATCTGGGATTGCGGTGAACAGAGAAGGTGATTCACGCGGAAGAGAGGCTAGAATGTGAATGGTCGACGTCTAGGGTTTGAGTTGAGGAAGAAGATGATGAAGAATGGCTTGCACGCTTCAAAGCCTCTTATTATTATAATAATAACAACAACACTAATAAGGTTAATTTTCATAAATATATCAGACCAACAAAATATTTACGTCTCGTGTAACAAAATGAAGAAACCCATAAAACTGACCATTTTTTTTATAAATATTCTAGGTTTGTCATTCTTTTCATCATCTGTCTTTCTCTTCCTCTTCCATGGTTTTTTTCCTTCCATCATCTTTTTCTCTTTTTCTTCTACATTGTTTTAAAAATATTTTTGTTTACTCTTCCTTTCCTTTCCATCTTTCTTTTATGCAATTTTTCTTTTCCTTTCCATCGTCATTTTCTATTCTTTTGTAATTTTTTTAAAAAACTGTTATTTGGTTCAAAATCGTGTACCAAATATAAAAGATTGTGAAAAAAATCGTTGGGATATTGAATTGCCAAATCTAAACGATCATGGAAAAAAATAACAAAATCTAAACGATCCTGTAGCAAGGAATTTTAAAAAACATTGTTTAGATTTAGGTAGCCAAATTTAAACAATCAAATCTGATTTAAAATATAAACAATCGTATATAAAAAAATCTTGAAAAAAAATTGTTGAGATTATCCAAATTTAAACGATCAAATCTCAACGATCGTGTACCAACAAATTTTGAAAAAAACAATCGTTTAGATTTGACTACCCAAATTTATTTGATCAAATCTAAACAATCGTGTATCAAATATAAACGATCATGCACAATTTTTTTTTGGAAAAAATCATTTAGATTTGGCTACCCAAATTTAAACGCCAAATCTAAACGATCGTGTACCAACAAATATTGAAAAAATCGTTTAGATCTTGCTATCCAAATTTAAATGATTAAATCTAAACGATCGTGTACCAAAAATCTTGAAAAAGAAATTATTTGGATTTGAACGATCAAATCTAAACGATCATGTAGGAAAGAATAGCCAAATCTAAACGATCATTTCCTAAATATATTATGTTTTGGATGCCAATTATTCACGGGGCATTTTCTGTATTTTTTATTGTGGGCTTGTGGGTTTTCTTCATTTTCGAAATTGTTTTATATAGTGTAAATACGTTTCCGTTTTGTTATATTTTTAAAAGACCCCTAATAATGAAGTATTATATTATTATTAGTGGTATATTTTAAAAGATATAACAAAACGAAAAAATATATATAAGGTATAGAACAATTTCAAAAATGGAAAAAGTCCAAAGGTTCATTATGAAAAATTCCCAAAATGCCCCATGATTAATTGACATTTAGGGTAATATATTTGATAAACGATCATTTAGGTTTGGTTATTCTTTGTTACACGATCGTTTAGATCTAATCGTTTAAATTTGGGTAGCAAAATCTAAATGCCTTTTTTCAAGATATTTTGATACACGATCATTTAGCACGATCGATCGTTTAGATTTGATCGTTTAAATTTGGGTAGCCAAATCTAAACATTTTTTTCCAAATTTTTTTGTTACAGGATCGTTTATATTTGGTACATGATTGTTTAGATTGGACGTTTAAATTTAAGTAGTCAAATCTCTAACGATTTTTTCAAGTTTTTTTTTGCACACGATTGTTTAGATTTGGTACACAATCATTTATATTTGAAACACGTCATTTAGATTTGATCATTTAAATTTGGCCACCCAAATCCTAAATTGTATTTTAAAGATTTTTTGGTACATGATCGTTTAGATTTGACTATTTTTTATACACAGTTGTTTAGATTTGGTTAATCCAATATACCAACGATTTTTTATATTTGGCACACGATCCTAAACAACCAAATAAGAAAAATAGATATTTTATATTTAGTACACGATCTTGAACCAATTAATAGTATGAAAAAAAATTGCAGAAGAAGAGAAAAAGACAATGAAAAGGAAATGAAAAATTGCAAAAGAAAAAAGATGAAAAGGAGGAGCAAACCAAAATATTTAAAAATATGTAGAAGAAGAAGAGAAAAAGACAATTGCAGAAGAGGAAAAAAAGAAAGAGAAAAAAAATCGTAGAAGAGGAAGAGAAGAAAGACGATAAAAAGGAAGGGCAAACCTAAAACAAATTTTTTAAAAATGACGTTTCATGAGTTTATGAGTTTAATGAGCTTTTTCATTTAGTTAGACGACCGTAAATATTTTACCTATTTGTTATATTTATGAAAATTAACCTTACTACTTTTATAAATTACTACTTCTCATTTTTCTTTTTTTTTGAATAAATCCCTCCTCTCTTGTATAATCAAACGATATCAATATCTTTTCCATATTAAATATATTTTAACAAATATATTAACTTTTTTGTCACTATCAAATTTTTAACAAAATTCTACTCCTCAATTTAATTAAAAAAACACTGAAAGTTATTTAATTAAATTAAATTTCAACAACACCAAAAATCTAAATCCAATAATTAATTAAATATCCAATCAACAAATATTTAATGAATTCTAATTCCACCAAACCATCCATTCTAAATCAAACATCTCAAACAATTAACTAAAAATTTACCCCAAGAATTCTAACATAATTAAAAAGTAAGATAATTAAATCTAAAAGTTTATAATGGAGCATGTTTTTTCAGTTTAACCTGTTTATCTTACTTTATAATTTAATTAAATTATGTTACCCCAAGAATTACCATTTAGCTTCATGATTATACAATAAACCCTAAACCCTAAACTTTTATCCCATGAATTATAACATGTTTTTTTAGTTTAAACAATTAATTACATTTGAGATTGGTAATTGATAATAAAGTGCATAATGTTTGAATGGACAACAAAATTGCATTATATTTGAATATATAAATAATAATATATATAATAATGTATGATAGAAGGAATGAAACATGGTGTTACAACATACGTAAGAGTCTATTTCAATTTGCATCTGAACGACAAGAAAATAAAAAAAATTATATATATATATAGACACATACCACAAACGATACATACAATCACAATTAACGATGTACTAAGATCAATAAATCATTACATAGTCTAGAAATAAAAGATATCAACCTCACACATTCAAACTATACAAACAAATTTTGTAGTTAAGCAAATTAAAAGATGATCAAGAAAGAGTGAAGAATTATAAATAGACTGAAAACCAAATATTCATGTAGAACACAAATTGAAACGCACAAACTTGAAACTTTTGAATAATATATATATTATCAACCTTGAGCTCCCCAACACACAACAAAGCAATAGTACATAGTTCACACTAAATTTCAAGAAGCCATAGAAAACCCAAATCCATATGAACTTGGAGTTTCAAAGCCAATTTAACAATATTTGATTTTCATCAAACAAAGAAGGATAAATAAAAGAAAGACAAAGTTTGTAGATTGATCATATTCATCAATTTATTGCATGAAGAAGAAGCTTTTGTTGTGTTTAGGGGTTTTATCCATCTTTCTCATGGCTCATTTGCAGCCGCATGGGTCACATGAGCAGCTATCCCCACAGCTGCATCCACTTCTGCATTCTCAATCAAACCATTTTCTAAATTATTATTTCATTCAATATAACTTTGATATATACACATATATAATAATTAGTTTTGAATATTTATTCATATTTAACCATATACTTAACTCCAAAACAACACTAGAAAAACTTATTACTTACTGCTTGAGGATGATGGACCCTGATTGGCAGTTGCAGCTATCTCCACATGAGCAATTGTCACCACATTTGCATCCAGAAGCCATTTTTCTCTCTTTCACAAACTTAAAATTAATTTTAATTTTCTCAAAGCTTAAATTTTTGCTGTGTTTTGATTTGGAGTGTAATTCTTCTTCTCTATTTATAGAGGTTTTGAGATACACAATATATATCGATATCTCCATCGTACACGTGAACGTGTTCCTAAGCTTCCTTGATTTTATCATCTTTGCTACATCTTTGTTTTTTAGTTATTAATTAGATAATCAAATGATAATCACCCTAATACTAAATCTCATGTATATTGATTATATTTCTCCATCAATAGAATAGTGTTGTTGTAATATTATTATTATGGTTTACTTTTACAACCAGCCATACACATTATATTTCTTAAATTCAACTTGGCGATGAGAACAAGAAGAGCAAACATTAAATAAAAACAATAACAAAATTCAACTATAGTTGATTTTTTTTTTTAATAAACATCACATAACAGTAATAATAGTAGTGGTTGATGTGAAATTTTAGATATACTAACTTGACTTTTATGTGATATTTCAAATGTGAATTTATCTAGAAGAACATGATACAAAAGAAAAAACATGGACAACATAATTAGAGTTGGTGAGTTAAAAAATAACTAAAAGAGTTTGAAAGCACGATTCAAGTTACCACATATTAAGTTATAACAATGTATTCATAAAGAAACTTTTCGAATTTCAGAGTCAATGGTTATTGGGTCAAAAGTCAACATGTCCAATTTCATATTTTTTGCATGGGTTGGTCAAGCCTGAGCATCTTCTCCTAAGTCAGCACACCAGTTAGGGCTTTAACCTAAACTAATTAACCATCTTCCCTAGGCTAGGTGGTGTTGTTGTTTAATAATTTGCCAATTATACTATTCCATACAAAATCATTTGTTATAACAGATGTTTATGCAATTCAATAAGACAAAAAAAAAAAAATGATAGGATTGTTAGATTTATTTTAAATATAATATTATTGTTAATGTGTCTGATGTGCATTATATGTCATTTTATCATTTTAGGGTCCATTGTTATTTTATTAGACCTATATTAGATAAAAAGATAATGTCCTAATTAAATATCATGATGGGTGGTGTCTATAAATAAAACCTTAGGGATTGGTCCTCTCTTGGCTTCATTCAAGTAATTCAATCTTTCCATCAAAAAAATTAATTATGTTAAGGGAGGCTAAGTGAGAGAAACACAATCCTTTAGAAGTCTATTCATGAATCAAGGTATAGTATTCTTTATCTAAGTTTAATTTGTAAAATCATCTAGTTCAAAGACTTTGATACTTATTGTTATATACAATATTAGGGTTTTATTGTATAATCACGAAGCTAAAGTTTACACGTGGTATCAAAGTGTTGATTGAGAACTTGTGATTTTAGATATATTGTTAATAGTTTGTTTTCAATGTTTCCCCGACATGTTTTCATCAATTTGAATTAAGTTTATTTAATTATCAATTAATATTTGAATTAAAGATTCTTGAATTATCATTTGATTAAAAATTATTTAATTATTATTATTATTATTTTGAATTAAGTTTGAAAGTCTGAATGAAGAAAGAAATTTAATGATATATATATATGCACAAAACCACAGTGAATCATTAATGACTAATTATTAGTCTGCACGTTTTGTCGGCCATAGTGTAGGTTTGTTTCTTTAATGATAATCATCATTTGATTGTTTTGGTTAAAAAGATCAATTATAAATTTGATTTTTTGTTTCTTTAATGATTAATTATCGATATAATTATTTTATTTGAAAGGATTGTAAATAGATTCAATTAATATTTTAATCCATAATTAAAAGAATTAAAATCGAACGGAGATGGTTGAAAATCTAATTCATCCTAAAATCTAATTAAAATTTAGATTTTGATGATTTTCTTTAAAAGATGACTATATATTTAGTATGCATATATTTAGTTTATGTTCAAATTGATGATTATGTATTAATTTATTTCGTGTTATGCAGATGGCATGTTGAAAGTACCTGCTTGTCTTTCAAATTTAAATTATGCAATTAAATTTTGAAGAATAATGTATGGCTATATGAAGTTTTGTTTTATGAAATTATTGTAATATCTAACTACAATGTGTGATGTAAATAATGTGGAATGGTTTTTATGATGATACACATAAATTATGTATCAACTGTACTTTTATGTATTATGGATATATATAATGATAATGATATAAAATATGCTTTAAAGTATCCATTTATTCTAGTAATTTAAATTATGTCGTTTAGGTTGAATAAGAGCTTTGATAAAATTATTTGCAATATAAATATTTTTGCAAATTTTGCGATTAAAATCACTTAAGAATTATGTTATTTGATATTATATGTTAGGAATAATTTGTTAGACACCAAAGTGACCAAACTAGTATGCTATATAGATATCAAATTAAACTTAACCGTGGAAAACAAATAAGTTTTAAAAATTGAAGAAAAATATTTTATTTTCTTGTTATGAAAAAAATAAATCTTTATTTTATTACGACGAAGAAGATAAATTATTTTGCATTAATTAATTATTTTACATCATTCTGCATTAATTAATTATTTTGTATCCTTCTGAATTAATTAATTGTTTTGACTTCTTTTGAATTAATTAATTATTTTGCATCATTCTCATTAATTAATTAATTAATTTGCATTATTTTAAATTAATTAACTATTTTGCATCATTTTGAATTAATTAATTAATTTGCATCATTCTGCATTAATTAATTAATTATTTTGCATCCTTTATTAACTATATATGCTGTATTAATTAATTATCTTGCATCCTACATTAATTAATCATTTTGTACATTTTTCATATTGCTTATATTATCCATGTATTTATTTTATATATTTATTTTATCTCAACATATTACCCTTCAAGCATTTCTCAAATTTCATAATGTTTTGTCATTGTTATTATTCATTTTTCAATTTAAATATAAAAACATAAATTGGAGGAAAAGTATTGTTTTTTATGGATTTTATAATTTAAATTTCATGAATACATGAAATTTTTTCGTTTGAAATTTAATTAATCGATTGTTTTTAAATAAACACATTTCATATTTTAAATAAGACTGAGTAGTGTTTTCTATGAATTTATTAATTCTTAGATATATGAAATTTCTCATTAAACACAAGGAGATTAAAATATCAAATATTGGTATCTTAATATTCTTAAGCTGAATAAAAATATCATTTAAAACAAAAATAAACTTCATTTTTTTAGTGGCTCATATGTCATCCATAAGTATCAATTCATGCTTGGGTTTTATTTTCTTCGATGTGAATTGATAAACATGGACATTTAAATAAAACTTTGTTTTGCGAACCCCTATAGTTTAGTTTAAAAGATAAAATTTGATAACCATTTTATGAGTGTTGTAGGGTACTAACACCTTCCCTACACACAATTGACTCTCGAACTTAAATCTCATGAATTTATCCAGAACACTTTTTTTTCTTTTTGGGATGACCAATCACACTCTAATATGGTTGGTGGCGACTTCAAAACTATTTATTTACTAAAATTAAATAAATGATTGAGGTCGGCCGCTCCGCGTAGCGATCATGTCGCGACACTCACTATAGAAGTATGTCGTTAAGACACCTTTTTAGATAGACTCTAATATAGTATATTGGCTTATGTCTTATAAATGTGCATAACATAAATAGGTTCATTGATTTCCCCTAGTGTTTTAATCCATCATTTCATTCAATTGAACTCAATAAACATGCAAATTCATTAAACAAAACATTAGGAAAATGAACATAAAAGGACTCTATATATAGTGTAGATACCGTATTTTGTCCTATATTTATTTATTACTACACCGTATTTTGTCCTATATTTATTTATTATAAAAGAAAAAAGAAAAGAAAAAAGAAAAGAAAAAGAAATCAAAAAAGAAATAAAATTTGAATTTGAATTTGAATTTGAATTTGAATCTTAAATTTATATTTTAAAAAAACAATAATAATAATAATAAATACATTTAAAAATAAATAATAAAAATAAAACTAAAAGATTTGATTTCCTTCCAATTTTTTCTCAACCATCCCCTTTTCTTCGTCATCACTCTCCCACTTTCTCCCACTCTATCACTTTCTCCCACTCTCCCACTTTCTTCCTATTTCTCTGTAATCTGCACTCCCATCTCGTGATCTAAAAAAAACAATGGAGTTTGCCCTATAAAAAGGAAAGAGGAAAAAGAAAGGGGAGGAGGATCTTTTTTTTTTATTATTGGAGGATTTAGAAAGAGGTGAAAGTGAAAGAAGATCAAAATGAATAACCTTTGGCATTGAAGGGCAGACCTGCTGGTAAGTTAGATCAAAATGAATAACCTTTGGCATTGAAGGGCAGACCTGCTGGTAAGTTTTTTTTTTTTTTTCCTCTTTTTATATTTATTCTTGTTTACTGATTTTTTTTTCTTGTTTGATATACTGCTTTTAATTATGAACTATCGTGTTCATCATTTTACCATCATTTAACATGTTAATTTTATTATTTGTATCTTTCTTAATACTGAGCATTCTACCTTCCATTCTATATTAATTTTTTTATTTTTTATTTTTAAATATTGAGCATTCTGTTCCGTATTAATTTCTTTTTAAATATTGGGTATCCATTCTGTTCTGTTAATTTCTTTTTAATTGTTGGGTATTTAATTTCTTTTTAATTAATTAGCATCATATATTTGTATTTGGATCTCATTCTTCATTGACACCCATTTTACAGTTAATTACTTATATCCATATGGCATGCCTTAATAATTATGCATAATTAATCAATTAGCCTTCTGTATTTGGTAATACTCATTCTTTATTGGCACCCATTTTACAGTTAATTACTTATGTCCATATAACATGTTTTAATAATTATGCATAATTAATCAATTAACATCCTGTATTTGGTAATACTCATGCTTCATTGGCATCAATTTTACAGTCTTTGTTAATTACTTTATCCATGTATCCATATGACATACTCTATATTATTCATGTTAATAATTATGCATGATATAATTAATATTTGGCAACAACCATTTTTCATTTGGCCTATTAATTAATTAGCAACTTGTATATGACATTTTCACTCCCTCATTCTAATTATTTGCATGATGTATTAGTTAATCAGTATGCATATGTGGCTATAATTATTTGATATTCATTTTGGTGTGATTGTTTATTTGCAATATTATTTATTTGCATATTGGGCCAAACCTACTTTGGCATTCAACTGTTAATTATTATATTTGATATTCATTTGGCCATCGTTTAATTATGCATTAATCAATTATTTTGCATCCTGCATTAATCAATTATTTTGCATCATTTTGATTTAATTAATTATGTTGCATGTGTTTGTATTAATTAATTATCTTGCATCCTACATTAATATCTTTTACATTTTGCATATATTATCAATGTATTTATTTTATCTCAGCATATTACTTCTAAGTATTTTTTCAAATTTCATAATGTTTTGCCATTGTTATTATTCTTTTTTTATTTAAATATAATAATGTAAATTGGAGAAAAAGTATTATTTTTTTATGGATTTTATAATTTAAAATCCATAAATACATGAAATTTTTCCTTTTGAAATTTAATTAATAGATTGTTTTTTAAATTAACACATTTCATATTTTAAATGAGACTGAGTAGTATTTTCTATGAATTTATTAATTCTAGATATATGAAATTTTTCATTAAACACCTATGATAGAGATTAAAATATCAAGTTTTGGTATCTTAATATTCTTAAGGTGAATAAAAATCTTTTAAAACAAAAATAAACTTAATTTTTCTAATGGCTCCTATGCCACCCATAATCATCAATTCATGCTTAGGTTTTACTTTCTTCGATATGAATTGATAAACATGGGACATTAAACAAAACCTAAATAAAAACTTTGTTTTGTGAACCTCTACAATTTAATTTAAAAGATAAAATTGGGTAACCATTTTTTGGGTGTTGTAGGGTGCTAACACCTTCCCTACATACAACTGACTCCCGAACTTAAATCTCTGAATGTACGCAGACCATTTTTTTTTCTTTTTTTTTTGGGTGACCAATCACACCCTAATATGGTTGGTGGCGACTCCAAAACTATTTATTAAAATTAAATAAACGGGGAGGTCGGCCGCTCCGCGTAGCGATCACGTCGCGACATATAGTATTAACTACTTCGCTTGTTTCATTGTGATCACAAAGTTGATCAGTGTCGAGATTAAATTCAGTTCATGTAGGGGATCAATAAAGATGTAGAAGAAGTTATGGCATTTCCACCGCGATCAACGACTACTACACAAACGGAGGTCCGACAAATTGGACAATG
Organism: Cucumis sativus; assembly: GCF_000004075.3. Taxonomy (NCBI): domain Eukaryota; kingdom Viridiplantae; phylum Streptophyta; class Magnoliopsida; order Cucurbitales; family Cucurbitaceae; genus Cucumis; species Cucumis sativus. The sequence continues at coordinate 21,399,320 of NC_026655.2, read as the reverse complement.
ACCATCCACCTTAAACCACCGGCCAATGCAATCTTTATGAAACACATGACCACACGTTTTCATCTTTCTACACTTCTCTCCTTCCTCAATTTCACAAAGGCAAATTGCACAATCTTGTTCGCCGCCTTCATCTCCGCCATAATGAAAAATCGGTGCTTCAATGTCCACATTCTCCGGAAACTCTTCCACGTCAGATTTGGCGGATCGTTTTCTACATAAAATGGAAATGAATAAAAGTAGTACAATGGAAAGAAACATGGAGGCCATCAACAAATCCTCAATGTAGCGAGGAAGTAGAATCAGTGAGTGCAACGACGGCAGAGGCGACGGTGACAACGACATGAGGGGCGGTAAAAAATTTGGAGATGACATTTTATTAATTGTAATTCAGCTTGAAATTAATTGTGTGAATCTGATTAAATTGAGAGTGATATTTGAATTTATAGGTTTTGGAAAAGGGGAATTAAATTAGTTTCCTCGGGAGAAATGGAAATGTGAATTATATCAGTTTCCTAGTGGAAAATGGAAATTTGAATTCTTAGAATTTAATTAATACATAAATGGAAGATTATATATGTGTGGACTCTTTATATCCTATTTTTTTCTAAAGGGCTTTTTTCAAAAACTATTTGTATAAAAATTAGTCACACTTTTTTCTTCTAAAATATAAATATTTTATGAAAAGTTCTACTTTTTACAATTCTTTTATTTTTTTAATATGCAAAATTTTCTTTGTAAGATATATTTTATTTATTATCTATTTATTTGATAAGGAGGATTTTGTAGGGTAGAGATAAATTCTTGTGAGAAAATTGTTAGAATAGCAAAATAATAGATAACATTTTGGAAAATAGCAAATTTTAAAAATATATTAATTGATAGAAAAATTGTCTGAATTAAATATTTTTTGACAAATTTTCCGTCGATTTTACCCCTTCATAGACCAAAAGTCCTTTTTCTCCCATACAATGTATTTTGGTAGATTAAAATAATGGAATTTAACCAAGAATCACGAATACAATATATTTGCAAATCATTCGTTTTGTAGAAATATTAAGTACATATTTATTTTTCGTGTTGATCTCATTTAATCAACATCTCCTAGATTTATGCCTTCAATTTATACCAGATTTTCTAATTTGTAGATATTAAATCAAATAATTAACAATTTATTTTTATTAATATATATCTACTAATAGCTATTTAATTCATACTCTTTTTGCTATCCATAAAATGATTCATAATATAATGTATTCATTGTACGTTTCATAAGGTTTGTTAGTTCTTAGTAATATTTTATCATATCATACAAATACACAATTTATCCTATAATGATTTTGATAATATAATTTATTTGTGGTACGTTTCATAAGGTTTGGTTAATTTTTAGTAACATTTTATTATATCATTCAAATATACAATTTTTCGTAGTTAGCCTTCATTGTTTTTGGATTATATATATAGTAATAAATATTTATTTTATAAATTTAAAAAATTTAGTTGAAAGATCTCCAATATTTGAATTTAAAATTGTATTCTTCCCTAAAATTTTTATATAATAACAACTTCAAGATTTGATAAAACATATAATTATGCATATAACCATTATTTGATAAAACATTTCATTTAACATAATAATAAATTAACATTATTTAAGGGGAATCATTAAATTATAACGGTATTTAAGGATAATAAAAAAAATTTAAATTAATGATACCGACATTAAATGTATCATAAATTGGGGGAATAGAATCATAAAAAACAGTGAGAATAACGAAATAATGGATAACAAATTATAAAAAAATTTGAATATTTTATTTTTGGAAGGAATTAATTGAGAAGAGATGATTTGTTTTATTTAAATTGGAAAAGAAAAAACAAAAGATGTGATAAAATATGATAAGATAACGGAATAGTTTATTTAAACTCTTTTAAGTCATTTTTCATAGTGTTATGATATTATATGTGGTAAGATGCATTTAAGGTAAGGATTAGGTATGTAGTGTTATGAAATTTATTTTTTTATACATTTTAAAAAAAATATTCGTATTCTAAATCCATCACGAATTTCGTATATTTAATTTATCAAATTATCCTATTTTCGTAAAAAGAAAATTCAGTAATTTATTTAAATGTGACGTCTATTTCCAACATTTTTTTTACATAATCGTTACGTGCAAATAATTTATTGATTTTTTAAAGAAATTTATATTCTAAATCCAATACACAAATTTCGTATAATTAATTTCTCGAAATGTTCTATTTTTGTAAAACAATTTTAAGTCATTTTTTTAAAATACGAAGTCAATTTTTAACTTTTTGACGTAATTGTTACGTGCAAATAAATTATTAATTTTTCTTTTAAAAAATCATATTCTAACTCCAATACACAAATTTTGTATATTTAATTTATCAAATCGTCATAGTTTTCGTAGAATAATTTGCCTTAATTTCTTTACATAGGACATGAAATTTTTAATTTTTTTTTTAAGTAATCGTTACGGTTGAATAAATTACTGTTTTTTCTTTTAAAGATAAAATATTCTCAGTTTTCTTCTTACCTAAACATTATGTTTTTTTCCCCTTTTTATTAGAGGATCGTTGTTCCATGGATTGAGAAAGAAGAGAGTCAGGAAAAGCGGTTAATGATAAACTTAAATCAAGAGTTATATAACTCTTTCTCCAAACAAGGGTTGAGTTACCATAACTCTAACCCCATAGTGATAACCCTTTCTCCAAACGCTCCCTAACAATTCACAAAATCTTACGAAGTTCAAAATTAAAAATTTCTTCTTAAAACACTCTATAACAATAATTAGTCAAACAAAAAAAAAAAATCGATCTATCCAAATATGATCTTGTGTTAATAGTTAAATACAGTCAATTTCTAAAGTGTTTTTTTTATTTGAACAAGTCATTTTTAACTCAAGGCTATTTATGAAACTTTTACAATTTTTTAAAATAAAATTTTAACGATTTTCATTTCCAATTTAAGTATGTTTTAACCCTTTTTAAAAGATAAAGAGAGCATTTATGAAACTTTTGAAAATTTATGTATATTTTTACACAAACTACAAATTTAAGAAGCATTTTTGTTTTTGTAATATTTTTTTATGTCTATCGATCACTATATATCATTGATAGAATTTAACATTTGTTATATTTTACGAATATTTTGATTTATTTTGCTATATTTGAAAATGTTTCTAAAATCAATATAGTAGTGATAAAATATGAGATTGAGGAACATTTTTTCCTATTGTTCACACGAGATTTCAAAGAAACGTATTTCGTGAAATTGAACTTTGTTATATTGATGAATATTGTGAATACAATTTCTAGTGTTTACTCATTTGATGCTTTCCCTCGAATACAAGTTATATTTTCATCAAATATTTGTTCACCTTCTTCATTTGTAGAATTGGTGAATATAATAAGTCTTAGCCTCACGATCAAGGGACCATCTGTGTTTATGTCAACAGATAGCTTCCTCTTCATGCGTGATGGGACACGACTGCGTATCTTCTCGCCATTGTTTTCTTCATGAAGTGATTTTCTTTCAAAGTTTTCATCTCTTTTTCGTGTTGATCGCTTGTCATATTTGGTCGATCAAAAACAGATGTTGAAGGTTGATCTTTCTTCGATGTGGAGATATTTAGCCTTTTGAAAGCTAAAGTTTGAGTGAAGGTAGACGTTGGACATTGATTTTCTTCTTCTTTCATGGTCATACTCAATCTTTGAAAGACTGAAGATCGAGTAGTTGAAGGCTTGATACGATCAAAGACAGAAATCCTTTGCTTAATTTCATTTGAACTGTCGATTTCTTCAAAAGATGCATAATTGTTGTCGACTTCTGTTATACTGACAACATGACATGCAGTGACTTCTAGTATTTCCTTGGAATGAACATCAAGGAAGCTTTTTGGGAGAAATTCTCTCAAAGTTATCGATCATCGAGGCTGGCAGAAGTTGTCGTCTTTTTCTTTCACAAACTTAGGTTTCCACATCTTCTTTCTTTTTCCTTTCTTTTCATGGAAGATGTTTCCTTTCGCATGCTTTTGACGGAATGCCGACTCTTTTTTAATGGAATTTGGTTGTCTTCCTTTTCGATGAGTCACAACTATCCATCCTTCGTCAACATCTTCAACAGGCTCTTCTTTGTTTTGGGAGTTTGTCGTCACTATCCTTTGAAGGAATTGGACAATTGTAGGTTCAAAAGTCCCAAATTGAATTAAGCTTTTCTTTTGATCATAAAATTGTGTTGATAGTGGAACACTTGAAGTCATCTCTACCGCAACATGATTCGTCTCAACTAATGCATCAATATCCAGCTCGATCTTCTTTTGACGAGCTAACTTTAGAATCAACTCCTTCAACACGAAACACTTTCCAACATGGTGACTAATGACCCTATGATACTTACAGTATTTATGATCATTTACTTTTCCTGCTTATTCTGTTCGTTTGCATTCTGGCAGTTGAATAAGTTGCTTCTCTAGCAGCTGCTTTAACATGTCTGCAACATCAGAGTCAGGAAATAGATAAACTTTTTCCTGTCTTTCTTTAAGAGTTGAGCGTCGTTTTTCCTCGCTATCATGCTTTCCTTCAATTTTTGTTTCTTTTCTTTTAGAGAAATATTTCAAAGGGGTTGCATGAACAACCATAGACTTGTTTATGACACTATTTGCAATCATTTTTGTGTCATCAATTTCATTCTTGTCACTCCTCATTTTTGGAACCAAGAAATCTTTTGCTCCTCTGCGTGTGATACTTAGTTCCATATCATGGGCACGAGTCGTCAACTCTTCAAATGTGCGTGGTTTTACCCCCTGCAAAATATAGAGAAGTTCCTAATCCATGCCTTGAGTGCACATCTCAACTGCAGAAATTTCTGTGAGCCTGTCTTTGCAATCTAAGCTTAGAGCTCTCCATCGGTTTATGTAGTCGATGACTGGCTCCCCCTTCCGTTTTTTGGTGTTTGTCAACTCCATCATGCTGACGATACGTCGGGTGCTGTAGAAGCGATTGAGGAAGTCTCTCTCAAGTTGCTCCCAACTATTAATGGATTCATGTTCCAGGTCGATGTACCAGTCGAAGGTGTTTCCTTTCAGAGTTTGAACGAACTGTTTTACCAACAAATCTCCTCCCGTACAAGCAGTTTCACATGTTTCAATAAAGTGAGCAACATGTTGTCTTGGGTTACCCTTTCCATCAAACTGTTGGAACTTGGGTGGTTGGTATCCATTCGACATTTTGAGATTGTCGATCCTTTTCGTATATGATTTAGAAAACAGAGAGAGAGTTTGAGCAGATCCACCATATTGAGTTTTAATGGAGTTTGCAATCATCTCTTGCAACTGCTGAACAGACAACGATGCAATTGAGGTCAAATTTTGTGGTTGACTTTCTTGCATAACTGTCTTCCCTTTGTCAGTATTTTTTCTAATGTGTATGGCTTGATTCAGTAGCATCATGACGTTTAATGTGATTCTTGAGATATGCAATCTCATTATCCTTTTCTTCAACGACCTTCATGAGCATGTTGATCTTTTTTTTAAGCTCAACCATTCTGTCTTCATTTGTATCCACGCCAGTCACCATAACCGACATGATATTTGGATGAGGCATCTCCTCATTCGAGCGTTCACATGAGGAAATTTTCTCGCCAATCACAAGATTTTCTTTGACTATAATTCTACCTTTTGGTGGTTTGGACAGTTGTTTCCAAATGTTCTCTGCGGCCTCAAAAGATGACATTTTCTCAAATGATTGAGTCTCCCTTGAGCGGTCGTGAGTATTTGGTTGCTTGCCGATGTCACTTGGAGATTTGGAAGTATTGCCTTGAGATGTCATGATATCTTTAGACGTTCTTCAAAAGAGAAAGAGATGGAAGGTAGAGATTATCCCACTGGGTGTACCAAATTGTTCACACAAGATTTCGAAGAAACGTATTTCATGAAATTGAACTTTGTTATATTGATAAATATTGTGAATACAATCTCTAGTATTTACTCCTTTGATGTTTTCTCTTGAATACAAGTTCAAAAAAAACTTAGAATTTCTTGATCTTCGGTCTTTAGGATGTTGTAGTTACAAGTCTATTTGAGCTTCAGTCTTCTGGAATTCAAGGAAAGTTTGATTTTCCAAGTCTTCAATCTTTTAGAAGATGATGATCTCAAAGTTGATAAGAACTTGCACGTCTTGAGAGCTTTATAGAAGTTTGAATCTTTAATTCTTCGGAGACTCTAATATAGTATGTATGTGTATATTATTAGATTCATATAGACTCTAATATAGTATGTATGTATGAGACATAAGCAAGGTCGTTGATTTCGTTTCATTCAATTCAACTCAATATAGCTACAAAACATTAGGGAAGAGAACATAAAAGGACTATATATATATGGTATTTACTACTTTGCTTGTTTCATTATGATCACAAAGTTGATTAGTGTCGAGATTAAATTCGATTGATGAAGGGGGTCGGTAAAGATGAAGAAGAAGCCATGGCAATTCCACTGCGATCAACGACTACCACACAAACGAAGGTCCGATAAATTGGACAATGGCCATCCACCTTAAACCACCGGTCAGTGCAGTCTTTATGACATGACCACACGTCTTCATCTTTTTCTACACTTCTCTCCTTCCTCAATTTCACAAAGGCAAATCACACATTCTTGTTCGCTGCCTTCAACTCCGATGTAATGAAAAATTGGTGCTTCAATGTCCAGATTCTCCAGCAACTCTTCCCCGTCAAATTTGGCTGATCGTTTTGTACATAAAATGACAATGAATAAAAATAGCACAATGAGAAAAAGCATGGAGATTGTCAGCAAAACCATAAAGAAGCCAGAAAGTAGGATCGGAGAGTGCAACGGCGATAGAGGCGACGGTGACAACGGCATGAGGGGCGGTAAAAAATTTGGAGATGACATTTTATTAATTTTAGTTCAGCTTAAAATTAATTTTGTGAATCCAATTAAATTTAGAGAGAGTGATTTTTGAATTTATAGGTTTTGGAAAAGGGGAATTAAATTAGTTTCCTAATGGAAAATGAGAATGGAGAATTATATTAGTTTCCTATTAGGAAATGGAAATGAAAATTCTTATAATTTAATTAAAACATAAATCGAAGATTATAATATTTATTACTAGTTCCTAATGGGAACCGGTAATAGCACGTTAAATGTCAAAGTTTTATTAACATTTTAAACTATACTTTTTAAAAAAATTATAATATTTACTTTTATATATAATTATAACCTATTTTTAGTTTTATAGAGTTGTTTAGAGTTTAAAATATATCATAGAAATTGTGCTAATAAATTATTTGTTTAATAGACATATTAGGTACTGTAATATACACAATAAATCAAACATTTTTAAGGATATTTTCAAATAAGTATATTCTATTTTTCATCATGTTCTTATTAAGTATATTTTTCATAAAATATTTTCTACATAGTACAAAATACAAAAATAAAGTAAATTATTAGAACAATAAATTTTTAAATAGAAAAAAGGTTTATGGAAGTATGTGTGTGTTTTTTTTACATATTGCTAATAATCTTTTTTATACCAATAATTATAAGTTATTAATTATCTATTTTTCTTAAAGACAACCCATGATTTATGAAATACAAGAAAAATAAATCCTTGACATGTTTTATCTTACATACATGACAACATCAATGTCGACCTTGGGGAAAGCTTCTCCGACGTTGTTGAGGGTTTTGGGCGACGTAGGGCTGTACTGGGGAACACCCTATTGCTTGTAATGATGCAATGTCAATTTTGTGAAATCAAGTTCGATAATGCTTTTAGTTTTTTTTTTTAATTTGTAGTACATGATTAACAACCATTAATTTTTGTATGTAAGAGAATAAGAAATGATATAGAATGTATTGGGAATTGTGAAGTCAAACCAATAAAACCTTGAATTTTATAATATTATATTTAAATTTTTTCTATTTGATTATATTTACCAATTTTTCAAGAAAAACAAACACAATTTTATCTACAAAATTAGTTAAGAAGAGAATCAATTTTTAAAAAAACTATTTTACCAATTTGTCAAAATCTTAAACTTTATCGATATCTTTTTTGTTTTTAGACGTAAATTGTTTTTATTAATTAGTTTTTTTGTATGTGTTGATTATTATAAGAAAATAAAAGAACCCAACATGCTCAGGTACTCACGAAACATTTTTTTATATAAAAAAATACTTATTGCACATAAAAGTTGAAATGATTTATTATTTGATCAATATAAAAATAAAAATAAATACAAATTAAATATATGCATTGTCTCATCCTCACATTTATTACTTAAAATTATATTTAAGTAATATAATTGACATCTATATTAAGTAAAAAACCCAAGATGTCTTAAGTTCAAACCCCTCACTCTAAGTTGTTGAAGAAATCTTTGATGTTAATATATGAAAAGTAGATGGGGATGTGATATTATTAGTACACTTCATGTGTTATTTGGTTTTGGTGTAAACATCTTTTTACTTTTTATACACCAAACTTGATATATATTGAGACACAAGGAATAACAAAAATTCACCATATTCAGTATTACAGGGTATATCCTACTCATATTCTGTTATATTCTCAAATCTCTCTCTTACCTCTCCTAATTATCTCTGCCATCAACCATATTTGGTTTTCAATTCTGTGTTTAAAAGCCCACAATTATAATCCTTTTTCCTCCACTCTTAATTCATATTTCCAATTCACAGAAATATGTCGAAGATTAATCTCCCAGCTCTCATCATCCTTCTTGCAGCACTTGTAACAATAATGTCCCTCATCATCATACCATCCTCTCAAGCTACCACTTCATGTGAACCCCCACATCGAGTAAGTTTATTTTTATTTCAAAAATCTCCCTTCAAACCTCATTGATATAATTCTTTTATTTCATTCTTCCCTATTAGATTGTTTCTCAAGAGCTCGTCGCTGATCAAAATAACGATGAACCATGTGAAGGACCAGGGAAAGAAGATTGTCTTATTCGAAGAACCTTACAGGCTCATACTGATTACGTTTATACTTGTGATAATCCAACCGAGCCATGAACTATACCGCTCATATTTTCTTTTCTTTTCTCTTTTGTTTGATCATTACTTACACTTTCATATAATAAAAATAAACAAAGATCATCGGTTTGACGTCAATTCAATTTAGTTATTTTCGGATATATTTTCTTCTTTTTGCTCATAAATAATGCACATATTCTTTTTCCCCTAAATAGTACTCTTTAATTCATTCATACCTATAGTTACTATGGTTCTCATTTGTGTTTGTTTCTTTACAACTTGATGGTTGAGTTGGAGTTGTGGGATTCAATCGATGTAACTTTTATTCTTAACTTCACAATAAATTTAAAAACAATTAATAAGGCTCCACTTCCTACACAATTCTACTAATTCTCTTTATATTTTCATCACTGCTAATCTAATCAACCACCCACACAAATGACAACCCGCCAATCAAAAGTCATTGGTCAATGCAATCCCTACGAAACATGTGATCACACGTGTTCATCCTTCTACATTTCTCCCCTTCTTTAATTTCGCAAAGGTAGATTGTACTATTTTTCTTATTGTCGTTCTCATCTCCGTCGTAACTAAAATTTGGTACTTCAAATCTCTAAAATATGGAGCTAACTTTTTGCAATTACATTTGGCAACACTTTCACTACATATAAAGTGATAAGGAAGAACCATAGTAAAATGAAGAGAAACATGAAGACCACAAGCACGTAACCAACAATTGACAGTATATATCATTAATAAAATTTGAAATCATTTAAATTTTTTAAATATTTTGGTTTATTTTGTTATATATTAAAATGCTTTTGAGATCAATATAGTACTCACAAAAATATGAGATTGAGGAGCATTTTCATTTTCTAGAATAAGATTGTTCGATATAGTTTTTTTTTAAAATGATTAGTATTGAATTAAATATATAGGGTGAGATAATTGAATTTCCTTTGACATCGATATTGATTGTACAAATATTATCCAGTTGAGTTAAAAGTTCATATATTTTGTCTTGCCTTTTTTATTATTTATTTATTATCTTTTTTAAAAGAATTTGAATTTGAATTTAAATTTAAATTTTAAATTTTAAATCTTACTTTTTAATTCTTAAAATTTAAATTTATGTTTTAAAACAAAAACAAATACATATTTAAAATTAAAATTAAAGTTTTTTCTCCTCCCTATTTTTTCCCTATTTTCGTTTTCCTTCGTCACCACTCTCCCACTCTCCGACCTTCTTCTCCTTTCTTTGTTGCACTCTACTTCACTATCTAAAACTACTCCATTTCATTATTTTAAAAAATTAGACCTTGTTCTATAAAAAAGAAAGAGAGGATTCAATTTTATTTGGGAAGAGGTGAACAGGATCAAGAAAGAAACTTTTGCATTTAAGGAAGACCTTGGATAAGTTTTTTTTATTGATTTAAATCACTCGTTAATTAGCTGTTGTGTTAATCATCTGACAGTCATTTGACATCGTTTAATTATTTGCATCCTTTAATTATTTGGCACCCGTCTCATATTCATTCTGTGTAAATTACTTACGGAACCTTAGTAATTTTCAATTACTCTTTAATCAACAAATTAACTTATTTTAAACTTAAATTTGAGGCGAATTCTAATTCAAAATTGTTCTAATTGTATAATCATCAACTACTGACATCGGTAAACGACCCAAAGAAATTTGATTATAATTCAATTCGTGACGATCATAAGTAGAAAGTTCGACATGATCGCTACGCGGAGCGGCCGACCTCCCATTTATTTTATTTTAATAAATAAATAGTTTTGGAGTCGCCACCAACCATATTAGGGTGTGATTGGTCACCAAAAAAAGAAAAAAATATAGTCTATGTACATTCAGAGATTTAAGTTTGGGAGTCAATTGTGTAGGGAAGGTGCTACCTACAACACCCACAAAATGGTTACCCAATTTTATCTTTTAAATTAAATTATAGAGGTTCACAAAACAAAGTTTTTATTTAGGTTTTGTTTAAATGTCTCATGTTTATCAATTCATATCGAAGAAAGTAAAACTTGATATTTATTCATAACAAAATGGTTACCTAAGCATGAATTGATGATTATGGGTAGCATAGGAGTCATTAGAAAAATGAAGTTTATTTTTGTTTTAAAAGATTTTTATTCACCTTAAGAATGTTAAGATACCAAAACTTGATATTTTAATCTCTATCATAGGTGTTTAATGAGAAATTTCATGTATCTAGAATGAAAACACTACTCAGTCTCTTTTAAAATATGAAATGTGTTTATTTAAAAACAATCTATTAATTAAATTTCAAACAGAAAAATTTCATGTATTCATGGAAATTAAATTATAAAATCCATAAAAAACAATACTTTTCTCCAATTTACATTTTTATATTTCAATTGGAAAATGAATAATAACAATGAACAAGACATTATGAAATTTGAAAAATACTTGAAGGGTAATATGTTAAGATAAAATAAATGCATAAAACAAATACAAGATAATGTAAGCAATATGCAAAATGTACAAGATGATTAATTAATACATCACAGGCAAGATAATTAATTAATGCAGAATGATGTAAAATAATTAATTAATTCAAAACATGCAAAATAATTAACTAATTCAAAAGGATGCAAAATAATTAATTAATTCGAAATGATGCAAAATAATTAATTAATGCAGAAAGGTAAAAAATAATTAATTAATGCAGAAACAGAAATAAGCCAAATAATTAATTAATTCAGAAATAGGCAAAATAATTAATTAATTCAAAAATATGCAAAATAATTAATTAATTCAAAAATATGCAAAAGGCCAGACCAGTAATAAATAATTAAACGAGGATGTCAAATGAGTGAAATAATAATTAACTATAGAGTGCAAAAGTGGGTTTAATGCAAGATGCCAATAAATAATCAAGTAGTCAATGAATGTCAAATAATTTTAGCAATATGCATGCTGATTAATTAATTAATACAGAATACAAATAATTCGAATGAGTAATTGACATAAGAGGCCAAATGAGTGCCAAAATAATTAACAATATATTACACTGTGCTAATTAATTAACAATGCATAATTAAGAGAGTAGGTCAAATGAATAGTTATTTTCAAATGCATAGTTAACATATATGCCAAATTGATAATTATTAAAGCAAGATGGCAAATGGATACACACAATTAACACATAATGTAAAATGGGTGCTTAGATAATTAAAAAAATAACAAATAATTAAATCAGTATGCCAAATGGGTGTCATATGAGTGTTAGATAATTAAGACATCATTCAAATAATTAACAAATCATTTAATTAATTAACTAAATGAAATAATTAACATAGCACGCAAATGGATGTCAAATAATTCAAATAATTAATCAAGTACACAGATTAGACGGTAGCTAAATGAATGCCAAATAATTAAACATATGCAAAACAACTAATTAATCCGCGCATCAATCAAATAATCAAATGGGTGTCAAATTAATTAACTAGATGCAAAACTCAACCATCAGAATAGTGAAATGACCAAATAGATGTGCATAAATAAGTGTAATCATATGCAAAACACTAATTAATTAGGAGGGCTGCAATCAAAGAGTCAAATGGGAGCCAAATGATTCAAATGATGCAAATAATTAAAAGATGTGAAATGAGTGTCAAATGGTTAACACAACAGCTAATTATTGAGTGATTTAAATGAATAATTAAGACAGCACCCAAATGGGTGCCAAATAATTAAGCCAGTATCATCAACTTGAATAAATAATAATAATAATAATAAAAACTTACCTTAAATGCAATGTCTCATTGTTTTAGATAGAAGTGGAGTGGGTTTAGATAGTGAAATGGAGTAGAGAAAGGGGAAGAAGGTGGAAGAGTGGGAGAACATGAGAGATTGCAGAAGAATGTGGAAGAGTGGGAGAACGTCAGATATTGGGAAAAAGTGAGAGGGTTGTGACGCAGGAAACAGGAGATGGTTGAGAAAAATAGGGGAAGGAAAAAAATCTTTACGTTTAATTTTAATTTTAAATGTGTTTTTATTTTTGTTTTAAAATTAAGATTTAAATTTTAGAATTTAAATTTAAATTCAAATTCTTTTAAAATAAAAAAATAAAAAGGCATGACAAAATAGGTGATACACACTTATTTCAGAGATTTAATTATTTGCATCATATTAATTAATTAGCACCATGTATTTACATTTTGTGTTAATTATTTATACTCATATGACATCGTGGGTTAATAATTATCCATGATTAATCAATTAACATCATGTATTTGGCCTATTAATTAATTAGCACACATATTTGATGTTTTTAATTTTTGGCATATTGAGTTAATTATTTGACTATTTTGATTGCTGCTTTCTGCATCTAGTTAATTAATTTGGCGCTCATTTGACTATTTTGATTGTTACACTAATTAATTAGTTTTATGCATCTAGTTAATTATTTGACACCCATTTGGCGACTCCCTATTTAATCAATGTGTTCTCCATGCTGATTAATTATTTGTCACCCATTTGGGTGCTATGTTAATTATTTCATTTGGTTGTTAATTATTTGGTTGTTGTGTTAATTATTTAGCACCCATTGGACATGCTAATTTAATTATTTGCATCTTTTTAATTATTTAGGCACCCGTTTTACATTTTGTGTTAATTGTTTGTATCCATTTGGTATCTTGCGTTAATAATTATCCATTTGGCATATGTGTTAATTATGCATTTGAAAATAATTACCATTTGGTAGTTGACCGTTTGTATTTTTGACATTCTCCATTATGAGCTAATTATGTACATTCTGTATTAATTAATTAGTATGCATCTTACTATAATTATTTGACATTCATTAGGGTACTATGATTATTTATTTTGCGTTAAACCTACTTTGACATTTATTAATGGACTCAAAATAGAAGTATGTGGTTAATTGATCCTTTTATTATTAGATTCATAGACTCTAATATAGTATGTATGTGTATATGAGACATAGGCAGGGTCGTTGATTTCTTTTCATTCAATTCAACTCAATGTAGCTACAAAACATTAGGAAAGAGAACATAAAAGGACTCTATATATTTAGTATTTACTACTTTGCTTGCTTCATTGTGATCACAAAGTTGATCAGTGTCGAGATTAAATTCGGTTGATGAAGGGGGTCGGTAAAGATGAAGAAGAAGCCATGGCATTTCCACCGCGATCAATGACTACCATACAAACGGAGGTCCGACAAATTGGACAATGGCCATTCACCTTAAACCACCGGTCAATGCAGTCTTTGTGAAACACATGACCACACGTCTTCATCTTTCTACACTTCTCTCCTTCCTCAATTTCACAAAGGCAAATCGCACATTCTTGTTCGCCGCTTTCAACTCCGCTGTAATGAAAAATCGGTGCTTCAATGTCCAAATTATCCGACGACTCTTCCCCGTCATATTTGGCTGATCGTTTTGTACATAAGATGGCAATGAATAAAAATAGCACAATGAGAAGAAGCATGGAGACCGTCATCAAAACCATAAAGAAGCCAGGAAGTAGGATTGGAGAGTGCAACGGCGGCAAAGGCGACGGTGACAACGGCATCAGGGGTGGTAAAAAAATTGGAGATGACATTTTATTAATTGTAATTCAGCTCGAAATTAATTTTGTGAATCTGATTAAATTTAGAGAGAGTGATTTTTGAATTTATAGTTTTTAGAAAAGGGAAAATAAATTAGTTTCCTAATGGGAAAGGTGAATGGAAATTATATCAGTTTTCTAATGGGAAATGGAAATGAGAATTCTTAGAATTTAATTACTACATAGATCGAAGATTATTTATGTTTGTGGATTCTTTATATTTTTTTTTCTTAAATGGTTTTTTTCAAAAGCTATTTACACTTTATAAAAATTATTCACACTTTTTCCTATAAAATATAAATATTTTATAAAAAAATCTATTTTTTACGATTCTTTTATTTTTTTAATTATGCAAAATTTTCTTTGTAAGATATATTTTATTTATTTGATAAAGAGGATATTTGTTCTTTTTAGGCTAGAGATAAATTGTTTGATTGGAGAAAAACGTGAGAATAGCAAAACAATAGATAACATTTTGAAAAATAGTAAATTTTAAAAATATTTTGATTAATAGCAAAATCGCCTGAATTATATATTTTTTTACAAAATTTTAGTCGATTTTACCCCTTCATAGACGAAAACTCCTTTTTCTCTGATACTGTGTATTTTGGTATATTAAAATAATGAAATATAACACAGAGTCACGAATACAATGTATTTGCAAATCATTCATTTTATAGAAATATTAAATAAATATTTATTTTTGGTGTATCTCCTAGATTTATGCCTTCAATTTATACCAAATTTTTGAATTTGTAGATATTAAATCAAATAATTAACACTTTATTTTTATTAATATATATACTAATAACTATTTAATTCATACTCTTTTTGCTATCCATAAAATGATTCATAATATAATGTATTCATTCATTGTACGTTTCATAAGGTTTGGTTAATTTTTAGTCATATTTATCATATCATACAAATACACAATTTATCATATAATGATTGATAATATAATTTATTCATCGTACGTTTCATAAGGTTTGGTTAATTTTTAGTAACATTTTATTATATCATTCAAATACACATTTTTTCATATTTACCCTTTATTGTTTTTGGATTATATATACAATAATAAATATTTATTTTATCATTTGAAGTTTAGTTAAAAGATCTCCAATATTTGAATTTAAAATTGTATTCTTACCTAAAATTGTATTCTTCCCTAAAAGTGTGCATTTGATATAATAACAACTTCAAGATTGTATCATCCCTATAATTATGCATATAAACATTATTCCATAAAACGTTTCATTTAACATAATAATAAATTGACATTATTTAAGGGGGAGTCAATCAATTACAACGATATTTATGGATAATAAAAATTTTCTTAAACTAATCATACCAACATTAAATGCATCATAATTAGGCGAATAAAATCATGAAAAACAATGAGAATGACAAAATAATGGATAACAAATTGTAAAAAATTTGGAATATTTTTTTTTTGGAAGGAATTAATTGAGAAGAGATGATTTGATATATATTGATATATATTGAGACACAAGGAATAACAAAAATTCACCCTATTCAGTATTACAGGGTATATCCTACTCATATTCTGTTATATTCTCAAATCTCTCTCTTACCTCTCCTAATTATCTCTGCCATCAACCATATTTGGTTTTCAATTCTGTGTTTAAAAGCCCACAATTATAATCCTTTTTCCTCCACTCTTAATTCATATTTCCAATTCACAAAAACATGTGGAAGATTAATCTCCCAGCTCTCATCACCCTTCTTGCAGCACTTGTAACAATAATGTCCCTCATCATCATACCATCCTCTCAAGCTACCACTTCATGTGAACCCCCACATCGAGTAAGTTTATTTTTATTTCAAAAATCTCCCTTCAAACCTCATTAATATAATTCTTTTATTTCATTCTTCCCTATTTCTTTCATTATTCAGATTGTTTCTCAAGAGCTCGTCGCTGATCAAAATAACGATGAACCATGTGAAGGACCAGGGAAAGAAGATTGTCTTATTCGAAGAACCTTACAGGCTCATACTGATTACGTTTATACTTGTGATAATCCAACCAACCCATGAACTATACCGCTCATATTTTCTTTTCTTTTCTCTTTTGTTTGATCATTACTTACACTTTCATATAATAAAAATAAACAAAGATCATCGGTTTGACGTCGGATATATTTTCTTCTTTTTGCTCATAAATAATGCACATATTCTTTTTCCCCTCCACAGTATATCTAATTAGTTGATTTTACTTTTTTATTTGTCGAAAAGTTTATTTAAACTTTATTCACCCCTCTAGGGTTGCCATACCAACAAATTGTAGGGTTATTTAACCCTAATCCCCAAAAATACAAAACCCTTGACCCAAACAATAACCATTTTCCTAATCCTCCAAATTCCCCACCAAAACACACCTTCAATGTTTATATTGCTCACAAATTCTCCAAATTATACAAAATCTTTGATTTTATAGGCGGATATATTCTTTAATGCTTAATCATATTTCAAGCCGTAATTAACCTTTTTTATTTTCTAATTTGAATATTGTTAGGGTTATACTGTAATGACAAAAACATTTAGAAAAAAATAGTTCATAACACTTATTTTTTTTGCATATTGCAATGACTACTATCCAATGACTTCTATAAATATACCATCATTTGAAAATCTCACAAACTAATATGTAAAAAAAAAAGTTATTTAGAGCTTGTTTGATAGAGGAGTGGCTTGAAATAGTTTAGGGATTATCTAATACTCTAGCTATTATAATAGTTTGAGGCGCAAATTATTATAATTTGTTTTTGGGTGCAGACTATTATAGTCTGTATTATTATAAGCTATGTTTGTAGTGAAAATTATTATTATCTGTGTGTTTAAGGTGGAGACTATTATAACTTGAATTTTTCTCTACTTTTCTTTCTTTACATATAAGTTGTACCTGAAATACACATTTTTCTTAAACTAATTTTATTAAATCTTGTTAATTATGATATTCATATAATAAATTTAGCTTTAAATTTAATTTTTTTCACAACTCTTTTTGTCACGTATATATATGGTATATGAAATAAAAAATTTCAACGATTTTATTAAATCTTGTTAATTAAGATATTTAATTCATAAATTTAATTGTAATCGGGCTTTTTTACTATGGTATGCATATATGATACATAAAATACATATTTTTCTTAAATTGATTTCATACTTCTCTCCTTTGGAACACTTTTTTTTAACCTTATAATAACCTGTTAAATTTATTGGCTATTAAATTTTAGAGTTGGAGAGGCAGAATTGAGAATATTATAAGTGGTGGATTTGGTTTGATCTTAATTTTACATGTGTGAAAAGAGAGGTTGAATGGAAGGAAAATGATAAATTTTAGGCAATCTTTATACTTTTAGAAATGGTAAAAAAATAGAACATGAGTGTAAATATAGTTTGTCATTTTAGGGATTGGTTTGTGCAATTTCTATTTTTCCTGTAATCTAAATGGGTCCATTAAACGCTAGACCCAACTTAAAAAACAAAGATATTGGAGAAAAAGGAAACTAAATATGAGAAATATCTTTTTCTTCTTTAAAGGAAATATTTAAGGAATATCTTTTTAACTCCTTACTGAAATATATTTATATATGATCCTAAACATAAAGAAGATATTTTATCTTTCTTTACAACAAAAATAAAACTAATTTTTTATTTGTCAAACAATATCTCATTTATATATGACAAAGGTAGGATTAAAATGTTCAGATTTTCATAATGTCCTAAAGTTAAATAAAAATGACTATTTATCTAAAGAGGGTTCGGTCCCTCGCAACCATTCCATGCAATTTTCCAAAATAATATATATGAAAGCACAATAGTAAAGGGTTTGGCCCAAGTACATAGATAATCTTGATATAACACCAATCACCAATTTATCCATTTTCATTAATAAAATATATTAAAAAATAGAAAAATAGAAAAAGAAGAGAAAGCATTTTCATTAATAAAATATATTAAAAAATAGAAAAATAGAAAAAGAAGAGAAAGCAAAATTAAGATTTGCATTTATTAGATATCGAAGGTAAATATGATAAGTAATTAATTCTATTATGATAATATTATAATAAAAATTATCTCTTAATTATTCTTCTTTTAGTGATTTTGTTCAAAAATTATTCTCTTCCAATCTCTCTCTCATTTTTCAACCTCAGTACATTATTTCTTCGTTTTGCATTATCTTTCATATATTCTACGTAATTATAGTATATATTGAATAATAATTTGTTTATGTATTTTATTTAA
Organism: Cucumis sativus; assembly: GCF_000004075.3. Classification (NCBI taxonomy): domain Eukaryota; kingdom Viridiplantae; phylum Streptophyta; class Magnoliopsida; order Cucurbitales; family Cucurbitaceae; genus Cucumis; species Cucumis sativus. The sequence continues at coordinate 21,380,366 of NC_026655.2, read as the reverse complement.
ATATTCATATCTTACATAGTAAATAATAAGTTAGGTTTGAAACAATAGTGATTATGTATGAAAGTTGTTTGTGTTTACAAGCACGTGAATGAGAAAAAATTATGATGAGTATATGTAATATATGTCATAAAAACATTAGTTGTTTTCTGTATATGTAATGTTGAGGAAAACTGAATAAGTTTGCGATGTAGGAACTTTGATGAAAGAATTGAAGGTCCAAATAATTGTATGAAAAAGTGGTTGAATGTTAAATTGGTTTATAAATAGTATATATGAAACAAAACATTGTATATTTTATGGTTGAAAGGTTATGCTATTCATTTGTTAAATCGGTTTATATATATGATAAACAAATGAAAGGTTTCTAGTCATCCTGCCAAAAAATATTAAAACTATATGTCACTAAATATTAATATTGTAAATAAGATGAGATCAATATATATACTAAATCAAACAACAAAACTATTATATTGTATGAATATATTAAAGTATATATTATTCATTTAAAATATATATAAAGTAAGAATATGTATGTATGATATTGTCACTGTATATTATAGATACATTAAGAATGCGTTACTAGTGTCTTATTATTATATACATTATTTATAATATATATTTTACACCCAAATTCTCATGGAATTATGTAGTTTAAAATTTAAAATAGAAAGTTTTATATGACTAACAACTTAGTATTATTATATAATAAACAAAAACAAATAAAACTACTGAAGAGACAAATTCGGATGTCTTAATATATGTTACTAGATATGCTTATTGTATATATGAAGTGGTATATATATGTGTAAGCAGTATTATGGAATACAAAGTTAAAACGTTCTATGTAAAGTACAAGTAATTATACTATATAAACATATATTTTTAACTCAAATTATGTCTGAATTATGTAGTTTACTATATGTAGCTTACAGTATATTTAAAATATAAATGTTTATATGACTAATAACTTAATATTATTATATGATAAATAAGTTAACAGAAAAAATTACAGAAAGAAAAAATTCGAACGTCTTATTGTATATCATTATATATGTTTGTATATATGAAGTGGTATATATGTCTAAGCAATAATATGTAATAAAAAGTTAAAACCTTCTAGGTATTGTAATGGATTGTCAAATATTGTGAGGAATTGAGAAAGACAACTAACTAGGAATTTGAAGAGAACGAAAGGACGAAATAAACTGAAAACCAAATAGAAAACAGTAAAGAACGATATTGCAAACACCAAAATTGATGGAAGAAAAAACCAAAATGGAATGATAAACAAGACGACTGAAATTGGAGGATGAAGAAAAAATTTTCGGTGTCGGAATAAATTTCTCAAATTCATAACGTGGTGATGACATTATTGATATTACATATTCAATTATTAAATTATTCCATATTGAAAAAAATATTTTATATTTAATTAATAAATTATTTCCATAATAAAAATATACATTAATTAATATCATAAATAAGAAAGTTATCGTTACGTTATATTCAAATATAACGTAAAGAAGGAAATAATTTAAATATAATTTCGAAAATCATATATAATTAAGAATTGTAATAAAATTATAATTGTCCTAAAAATATACGAAATCTTAATCAAGATATTAATTTGATAGTAAATTTAGGTACTTTCTCTAAATTTGTCTATTTTAAAAAGGGTGTTTGCAAAAATAGAAAAAAAGTTTGTGATAATATGGACTATGTAACTACATTTTCTAAATTGCAAAAGTATCAAATTTAAAAGCAAATAATCTTCTAATAGCTCTTAGTAGGGAAGAAATCGAGTTGGATTGGATTGGGTTGAAAGACATTCTGATAGCTCAAATTTAGTTTATGACCTAACCCAACACAACTCGTAAAATATGGGTTGGGTTGTCAGGTTGTATATATATATATAAATTTTTTTTTTCGTTTCTGGTTTCTAATTATTATAAAAGTTCAAAATTGTTACATTTAAATTTCAAATATACATAATACAAAATTTTATACAATCAATTCAAAGTTTATATATCTAATCTATTTTTTATTAAATAATACAAATATATTATATTAATATTCGAGTTGGATTTGGTTGAACTAAATTTTCAACCCTTCAACCTGAGACTCAATCCAACTCAACCCACATTTTAACCTAACCCAACTCAACCCTTATAATATGAGTTGAGTAAGCCGGGTTATCCGGGTTCAACCCATATTCCTACACCCCTAACTCTTAGATGGGTCTGATATCATTAATTACTTGTCATATTTTTCATATTCGCAATATGCAAAAAAAAAAAAAAAAAAAAAGGTATTATGATATATTTTTCTTAAAAAAATGTGCAATTTACCTTTAAAAGGTGTAATTATAATAGGTAGTAATTTTAGGAATAATAATTAAATATATATACAACAACATTTTTTAAAAGTTGTAGATATAACTCTTATAGTTTAGCCAATATTTACAATATAGTCTATTACTTGTAGATTTTTATCATCTATCATTGATAGACTTTGTATCACTGATAAATTTTGACAGATTTTGCTATATTTGTATTTTTTTTAAAATGTTATAGACTAAATCTAATTGTTATGTTTGCAACCATATCTTTTAAAAAGAGAAATTTCGATCAAATTAAGTCATTTTTTTTCAGGTTTTTAAACATTAGTCCAAATAATAATATTTAATTAGATAAAAATAATTAAATTGATCTATCGATAAAGACGAAAGCACCCGATATCATATGGGTTGGCTAGTTCTCTTGTTCAAGATTGATTACTTATACTTTGTTCTCTTGCATATTCAATATGTACTTGGAGTACTTGTCCATTTTATATTATTGGTGTAACGACCCAACTTTTCTAGGTAAGTCGAGATCGTTAATTTTTAACAAAATAAACGACTTTGATTAATATAAAACAAAACGTAAGAAATTTTTTAAAAAAAAAACATCTTCAAGTCAGGCCTGATTTTTAAACATTCAAGAAAACATAAAATAATACTGTTTGCAACAAACGTTTGTAAACTAAATTTCAAATCAATCTTAAATAAGCGGAAGCAATTACACGTTTCCTATGGCTTCACGCTTCCTTCCTGCCCCTCGCCGGTTTGCCGCCTTTATTACCTTTGCCTGAAAATTAAACATAAGAAGGGTGAGTATTTTAAATACTCAGTAAGAGACCCTCTACTGGTCTCGTCAGGGGAAAATAAATTGTTAAAGTTTTATTGGGACACCCTGTACAGTCGCAGTCTTGTGATCCCGTAGGATACACATATCAGTCTAACGCCCCGAAGGACGTACATATCAGTCTGACGCCCCGAGGGACGTACATATCAGTCAAGTGTTCTGCAGAACACATATCAGTCAAATGCTCCCGAAGGTGCAAAAATAAATTGGTGATCCCGTGGGACACCTACAAGGTAATCATCCCAATACAACTTAACAATTTATCCCCTCATTCCATTCAACCCATCTTTCAGATACTTCAAAACATAGAGTTCCTTCTCTCAACAGTCAACTTATCTCACTTAGGTCATATGTCTGTCAATAACATACTAATACATCAGTCAATCAAACTATACAGTCAATACACCCCTCAGATCACCAGCACACAGTCATACTTTAGCGTAACGACACCCAATCTAAACGACAATCACAAGATCGCATCTGCATCTCATACAAGCATAATCTACAATTTTCGTCCTGTCCACATCCACACACATATATATATATTCCATGACAATCACAATATGCATTCCACATTAAGTCTACTTCAATTCCTATGCATATGTATATATATTTTCAGTCAATCCACAGTGTACATTCAGCACCGAATCTACACCCATACGTGTATAAACATAAGTATCATCTCAACATCTTTACTCAGTCAAAGATAATCATTCAGACATGCAATTCACAATCATAAGTGAGTCCAGTAGAAAATCCCTTACCTCGATTTCTATGCAAATTCTTCAATCTACTAAATCCAATGAATCAAATCCTAAACATAATCAATCATAAAATCAACATCGTTCTAAATAGTTTCAACCTTTCAAATTACTCCATATGTAAATTCCACAACTTACCGAAATACTGGCGAACTGAACCCTCAACAATTCACAAATTGGTTGTGAATTTAAGTGATCCAAAGTTACCTTTCACACCTTCAAGAATAATTTATCAAATTAGTCAATTAACCCATCCGTAACGTTTGAACACCTTGAAAACATCACAACCCATACTTAAATTGTTTTGGAAACGACTACAATTTCATAACTTCAATCTTACCAACAAAACTTCGACGGAGACAGAGACGATTAGGACGGGGCACGGCGACGCAGATCTGGGTAACGGCGCGGAGACAGAGGTCGCGCGGCGGTGCTGGGCAGAGGTCACGCGGCGGCTGACGGTTGCAGTGGCAGTTTTTGGCTCGAAGAAGAAAAGAAAGGGTGGCGGTTGGGTTCGGCTTCGGTGAACGGAGACAGAAACAGACGAACCCGGTGGACGCCTCGATCTAGCGGTGCAGATCTGGACAGAGGGTCACACGGCGGTGGGCGGAAGGTCACGCGGCGGTGGGCGGAAGGTCACGCGGCGGCCTTGCTTCGCGAACAGAGACGGCGGCTGGGCTGCGGCGGAAAGAAAACGGAGGAGAAAGGATCGACGGCTGGCTGCGGTTGGCTGCGGCAGGACGGGAAGAAGAATAGGGGCGGCGGCCGTGGAGCGGAGAAGAAAAGAGGAAGAAAAAGAAGAAAGAAAAGAGAAAGGAAAAGAGAAGAGAACGGGGGGGGGGGCTGTGCAGCGCGCGAGAGAGAGAGAGAGAATTTCTTTTTCTTTTCTTTTTTTTATTTAAATTAAATATTAATTAAATAAATATATATATATATATATATATATATATAAAATAAAACAAAATATATATATATATATATACCTTTGGGGCATTACATTCTTCCCTCCTTAAGAAACTTTCGTCCTCGAAAGTTTTACTCCTGAAATAACTCTGGATAACGAGTCCTCATCTCTTCCTCTCGCTCCCATGTCGCCTCTTCAATTCGATGATTCCGCCACAAAACCTTTACTAATGGAATGCTTCTATTACGAAGCATCTTTACCTCTCTAGCCAGAATCTCCACAGGTTGTTCTACATAGCTCAAATGCTCATCAATCTCCAAGGGTTCATAGTCCACTACATGAGACGTATCGGCCACATACTTCCTCAACATCGAAACATGAAAAACATTATGAACTGCAGAGAGAGATGGTGGTAATGCCAAGCGATACGCCACAACACCAACCCTCTCTAAGATCTCAAATGGTCCAACAAAACGAGGACTTAACTTTCCTTTCTTCTCAAAACGCATAACACCCTTCATAGGTGCTACCTTCAAGAATACCTTTTCTCCCACATCGAACTTAAGGTCTTTTCGCCGTACATCCGCATAACTCTTCTGTCTACTCTGCGCTGTTTGCATACGTGCTCTAATCTTTTGAATAGCCTCATTAGTAGACCGAACTAATTCAGGTCCCATCAATCTATGTTCACCAACCTCACTCCAACAAACAGGGGTTCTACAACATTTGCCATACAAAGCCTCAAATGGTGCCATACCGATGGTAGCCTGGAAACTGTTGTTATAAGCAAACTCCATCAAATGTAGATGAGAGTCCCAACTACCTGGAAACTCTATAACACAAGCTCGTAGCATATCCTCTAAAACTTGGTTCAAACGTTCAGTTTGACCATCAGTCTGTGGATGAAAGGCTGTACTGAAATCCAATCTCGTACCCATAGCAGTCTGAAGTCCCTTCCAAAACTTGGAAGTAAACCGTGCATCCCTATCAGAAACAATCGATACAGGCACTCCATGCAGTCTCACAATCTCAGTTAAATACAACTCTGCCCACTTACTAGCAGTATAAGTGGATTTTCCTGGTACAAAATGTGCCGATTTTGTAAGCCTGTCTATGACAACCAGAATCACTGTGAAACCCTTCAGGGTCTTAGGCAGCCCTGAAATAAAATCCATCGACACATTCTCTCACTTCCACTCTGGCACACTTAAAGGTTGTAATAAACCTGCTGGTTTCTGTCTAGGTGCCTTAACTTGCTGACATACTAGACACTTACTAACAAATTCCGCCACTTCCCTTTTCATATTCCGCCACCAGTAAAATCGTTTTAGATCCTGATACATTTTCGTGCTACCAGGATGCATGGAAAATGGGGAATTATGGGCTTCATCTAGTAAGTCAATCTTAACTGTACTGTTCGCTGGCACACATAAACGTCTCTCAAACATCAACCCACCATCAGAGGATATGGAGAACTCATCAGTCTGCCCTGTTTCAACAAGGCGACGTCTCTCCATCAAATAAGGATCATTACTCTGAGCATCAACAATCTTGTGCCTCAGAGTCGGTTGCACCGTTAATTGAGCTAGCTGTGAGGTGACTCTCCCCACAGACACTGCAATCTCAGCTCTCTCCAAGTCTCGATGCAATGGTACCTGTCTAGTAATGAGTGCTGCCGAATGTGATACTTTTCTACTAAGAGCATCAGCCACCACATTCGCCTTACCAGGATGGTACAAAATCTCACAATCATAGTCATTTACTAACTGAAACCATCTTTGCTATCTCATACTCAACTTCTTTTGAGTGAAGAAGTATTTTATACTCTTTTGGTTAGAAAATATCTATATCTTTTCATCATACATATAGTGCCTTCAAATCATTAATGTAAAAACCACAACTGTCAATTCCATATCATAAGTTGGATAATTTTCCTCATGACTCTTCAACTGACGAGGAGCACAAGCAACTACTTTAACTTGTTGAATCAGAATACCTTTTAAACTTTCCTAAAAGCATCACTATAAATTACGAAACTTTCTGAACCATCATGTACGGTAAGCACGGGAGTTGTACAAGCTTCTGCTTAAGATCCTGAACACTATCCTCATAGGCTTTGTCCCAAACAAACAGAGTCCCTTTTCTTAGTTAACTGAGTCAAAGGAGTAGCTATACGAGAAAATTCTTATACAAACCGTTAGTAATAACCTGCTGAACCCAAAAAGACTACGAACCTCACTGACTATGAAAAGTTGAGGCCAACTGGTAACGACTTCAATCTTTTATGAGATCCACATAAATGTCATCTCTAGATACCACATGGCTTGGAAAGATACTTGGCCTCATCCAAAACTCACATTTTGAAAACTTTGCATACAATTTGTTGACTCGAAGAGCCTCTAAAACCATGTTAAATGCTCCTCATGCGCTGTCTCTATTTTGGAATAAATTAAGATATCGTCAATAGATACAATCACAAAAGTGTCTAAGAGATCGTTAAACACTTTGTTCATCAAGTCGTAAACATTGTTTGAGCATTTGCCAACTCAAAAGACATCATAATGAACTCATGATGTCCATATCTCGAACGAAAATCTGCCTTAGGAATGTCACTGTTCTCTAATCCTCAACAAGTCATAACCTGAATGTAATTCAATCTTAAAGAACACGGACTTATTGCAGTTGATCAAACAAATCCTCATTCATTGGTAAAAGATATTTATTCTTAACCGACACCTTATTCAACTTTCTACAATCAAAACATAAGTGCATCGACCCATCTTTCTTCTTAATAAACAAAAATTGGTGCACCCCAAGATATCATACTTCGTCGAATGTAGTCCTTGTCAAACATTTCTTTCAATTGCACCTTCAAATCTTTCAACTCTGTTGGGGCCATTTTGTATGAAGCTTTAGATATAGGAACGAGTCTAACTCTATCTCAATAACAAGACCAATTTCTGTTTAGCGCGGTAATCTTAGAAACTCTTCTAGAAAAATATCATAATACTTTTTCACCACTGATTCAAATAACAAAGAAACATCGACTTCTCTGGTGTCTACCACACTAGTCAAATACAACAGGTACCCTGGTCAAGCAACTTACTAACCTTCATAGCTGGGATAACTTTTAGCGAAACGATAGTTCCAACCTCTTTGTACTTGAAACTAGCCTCTGGAGAAGGATTAGAAACTACATTTTCGCTGAACATTTTATGTTTACATGGTTAAACTACATTCCAATTTTCAAACTCCAAACTAGTAACTTTTCATTCACGAGAAACTCAAAATTGTTTCTTAAAGTCACATCAAGACAACCATGCTCATCTTCCTTGTTTCTTTTCCAATACCTCCATTCTAAAACCATTTAATGTGTTTCGTATAAACTTGACCGTGTATTTAGTCCTCTTTAAAACCACCTACATAACTTATTTTTCTTAGATTTCCAATCACAAAACAGACAATTTCGCTAACAACGTCTTACTTTTCTACTACTCGACCACTCCTTTGAACACCTCTACATGGCAACATTTTTCCTAAATTTCACCATTAAATCCTTCACCATTAAATCATAACATTCATGTAATTCTAGTTTAACTTAGGCAAGGTCATATACATAAACCATACATATAAGCATAAAGCATACCTGACGAGAGACGAAGGGTCGCGTTAGCCATAGGAACACAAAAACATAGACTTACATCGTAAGTCAGTCTACAGAACCTAAAACTTAGGCTCTGATACCAACTGTAACGACCCAACTTTTCTAAGTAAGTCGAGATCGTTAATTTTTAACAAAATAAACGACTTTGATTAATATAAAACAAAACGTAAGAAATTTTTAAAAAAAAAACATCTTCAAGTCAGGCCTGATTTTTAAACATTCAAGAAAACATAAAATAATACTGTTTGCAACAAACGTTTGTAAACTAAATTTCAAATCAATCTTAAATAAGCGGAAGCAATTACACGTTTCCTATGGCATCACGCTTCCTTCCTGCCCCTCGCCGGTTTGCCGCCTTTATTACCTTTGCCTGAAAATTAAACATAAGAAGGGTGAGTATTTTAAATACTCAGTAAGAGACCCTCTACTGGTCTCGTCAGGGGAAAATAAATTGTTAAAGTTCTATTGGGACACCCTGTACAGTCGCAGTCTTGTGATCCCGTAGGATACACATATCAGTCTAACGCCCCGAAGGACGTACATATCAGTCTGACGCCCCGAGGGACGTACATATCAGTCAAGTGTTCTGCAGAACACATATCAGTCAAATGCTCCCGAAGGTGCAAAAATAAATTGGTGATCCCGTGGGACACCTACAAGGTAATCATCCCAATACAACCTAACAATTTATCCCCTCATTCCATTCAACCCATCTTTCAGATACTTCAAAACATAGAGTTCCTTCGTCTCAACAGTCAACTTATCTCACTTAGGTCATATGTCTGTCAATAACATACTAATACATCAGTCAATCAAACTATACAGTCAATACACCCCTCAGATCACCAGCACACAGTCATACTTTAGCGTAACGACACCCAATCTAAACGACAATCACAAGATCGCATCTGCATCTCATACAAGCATAATCTACAATTTTCGTCCTGTCCACATCCACACACATATATATATATTCCATGACAATCACAATATGCATTCCACATTAAGTCTACTTCAATTCCTATGCATATGTATATATATTTTCAGTCAATCCACAGTGTACATTCAGCACCGAATCTACACCCATACGTGTATAAACATAAGTATCATCTCAACATCTTTACTCAGTCAAAGATAATCATTCAGACATACAATTCACAATCATAAGTGAGTCCAGTAGAAAATCCCTTACCTCGATTTCTATGCAAATTCTTCAATCTACTAAATCCAATGAATCAAATCCTAAACATAATCAATCATAAAATCAACATCGTTCTAAATAGTTTCAACCTTTCAAATTACTCCATATGTAAATTCCACAACTTACCGAAATACTGGCGAACTGAACCCTCAACAATTCACAAATTGGTTGTGAATTTAAGTGATCCAAAGTTACCTTTCACACCTTCAAGAATAATTTATCAAATTAGTCAATTAACCCATCCGTAACGTTTGAACACCTTGAAAACATCACAACCCATACTTAAATTGTTTTGGAAACGACTACAATTTCATAACTTCAATCTTACCAACAAAACTTCGACGGAGACAGAGACGATTAGGACGGGGCACGGCGACGCAGATCTGGGTAACGGCGCGGAGACAGAGGTCGCGCGGCGGTGCTGGGCAGAGGTCACGCGGCGGCTGACGGTTGCAGTGGCAGTTTTTGGCTCGAAGAAGAAAAGAAAGGGTGGCGGTTGGGTTCGGCTTCGGTGAACGGAGACAGAAACAGACGAACCCGGTGGACGCCTCGATCTAGCGGTGCAGATCTGGACAGAGGGTCACACGGCGGTGGGCGGAAGGTCACGCGGCGGTGGGCGGAAGGTCACGCGGCGGCCTTGCTTCGCGAACAGAGACGGCGGCTGGGCTGCGGCGGAAAGAAAACGGAGGAGAAAGGATCGACGGCTGGCTGCGGTTGGCTGCGGCAGGACGGGAAGAAGAATAGGGGCGGCGGCCGTGGAGCGGAGAAGAAAAGAGGAAGAAAAAGAAGAAAGAAAAGAGAAAGGAAAAGAGAAGAGAACGGGGGGGGGGGCTGTGCAGCGCGCGAGAGAGAGAGAGAGAATTTCTTTTTCTTTTCTTTTTTTTTATTTAAATTAAATATAATTAAATAAATAAATATATATATATATATATATATAAAAATAAAACAAAATATATATATATATATATACCTTTGGGGCATTACAATTGGTCCAATAATACGTAGTTGCACTTACATTTGTTCCAACACATAGGGATTACTCTTCACCATGAATGAATCTCTTATAAAAAAAAACTTACATGAACAATACTTCGAATACTTTGCACTAGAAACTAGAAGCCTTTGTCTTTTATAGGGTTTTTTTTTTTTTTTTTGGTTTAAGTTTGACATACATTTCGGTTCACTCACAAGTTCTATACCATTAGTAGTACTTAAATATCATATTTTGTAAATAGAAATAAAAGATTTGTTCCACCATTTTTTTAAATGGGTTAGATTTTAGATTTTCAATATGGTTAGTCTTCATTCATTTGTTCATTTTGGGGCTATACCAATACTTTTAGACATATACAAATACATGATATTAGAATAATAATGTAAGTTAGAAAAAATGGATAAAAACACCCAATTCACGGATAAAAATAAATATCATCTAGAGTGATAAATGCTAGCACCATGATTGACACATAAAAAAAAATATGGAGCACTGTTAGGATAACAAACTCTCTAAATAATTCTACAATGGTACCATTCCAAAAGACTTCATACCAATGGAGATAGTTGTCCTCGCTTATATACTCAAAATCACTGGTGAATTTAGTAAGCCCCTCAATTTTATCATCTTTATATGATATGTATAAAAAAAATTAATTAATATTTAATAATTATAAGTAAGTTCAGTGGAAACTATGTTTCTTAGTTTCCCCATCAACTTAAGTTTAGATTTTACTTGTTTAGTTTTTTTTTTAGATTTTTATTTTTCCTCTAAATTACAACTCGAAGTCTAATAAATTTTATGGATCTGTCATTGCTCAAGATTATTCTCTTATCTAACCTATGTGTGGGACTTTAGCTAAAAGAAGTTATTTTATTTTATTGAACATAACTAAAACAAGCTATTGTATTATACGAATTGAATTCAAATATAAACGCAAATGTGTTTGTTTGCATTTTTTTTATCAAAAGTATTTTTATACTTAAGTTTCTTTCATTCGTTAATAATCAAAATGGTTTTGTTGAATGAGAAATTGGCAGGTTACTAAATAAAATTTATGATCGAAAAATCTGGAATTAAGTAGTTCATTCAATCAAATTGTGTCATGCGACAGTTAGCCTGAAATTAGATCAACTCAAATTTATTAATATAAATCGAGTCAAACTTAAATAAAAGGGTAATTGTCAGATTACCATTTGAGGAATAATAATTAAAGATATAGCAACATTTAAAAAAAATTATAAATATAGCAAAACTATCGCTGATAGAGTTGTATCACTGATAGACTTGTATGATCTATCAGTGATAGACCAATTTTTACAACAGGATCTATCAGTGATAGACTCTATCATTGATAGATTTTGACAAATTTTGCTATATTTGCAATTTTTTAAAAATATTGCTATATATTTAATTATTTTGAATTTAATTGCTAAATTTGCGATCATCCCCAAATAAAAACCTATTTAAAAAGGGAAACTGGAAGAAGTGGATTAGTTAAATTCTAAGCCTAAAAGTTGTACCCAAAATCAACCAAGCCCAAACCCATAGGAACCCCACTTCAGAAATTAGAAGGTAGAGAATTCAGTAAACCCCACTTGAGAAATTAGAATTTAGAGAATTCAGTAAATTGAGCATTTCTTCTAGAGCAAACATATCTATCTCATCTTCAAATTGAATATCGATTCTAAAAACTTAAAATCAAGTTGATCGAAGAAGATGAACAAGTTATTGAAATTTATGTATTCGAGAAAAAGTATCAAAATGATTTTAAAAAAAAAAGTAGAAATTATAGCAGTACTTATATTACAAATCAGTAATATCAAGTTCATTTTCACGAATTTAATTCTCTTCGTTGAAATCTCGTGCGAAGAATTTGTACTAAAATAAAAAAAATCACTATTAAAAAAGACTATTAAATAGTAGTGGTAGAAATATGAAGGTTTAAAATTAAGTTTAACACATAATTTCTAATTTATAGTTGTAGGACAAAACGACATGTTACATAATTTCCAATTGTGTTCATATACCTCTAATGGTCTCTCTAGTTATAAGGACGCATAAATCACGTGTTGTAGGTCACAACATGTTATAAAATTATCCTACTAATTTTTCTCCAAAAATTAAACATTAATTTTGAAACATCCTTCGTCGACAACAAATAATAATAACAAATAAAAGTCCATTTTTTTTCTTTAAGAAAAAGACATGTTCGAGTTGAGGTTTTGATAAATTTTACGATTTACAACCATACTTTAATGTATAAAATGAGGCATAATATTATATTTTTTTCGATTTTCGTATTTACATTGTTCTTCATTTTTACCAACGGTACAATAATTTTAATTTGTTGACTTATTATGTTTCGTTTTTATTGTTAATGTTTGTAAATTTGATTAGGTTTAGTATCTTGAAGCTACATTTGTGTTTATAATAGTTTGATACCTTGTGCAAGTTAGTAAAGTTTTAAAATAAAATTAAATATAGATGTTTAATAATATAACTTTAATATAAAGTGAAAAATTAAAAATAAAATTGAAAATAATTATAAAGGAAGTTTTTAAAAAATAAAACAAATTGGCAAAATATTTACACGGTATAAAACAATTTTGAAAACTGAAATAAAAAGTCCAAAGGTCCACAATGGAAAACACCAAAAATGCTTCAATCAACATGCAATTAATCGATCGTCACGCGTGTAATTCTTCTTTAATACACAATTTTGTAGGAAATGATACATGATCATGTAGGTTCACGATCATGTAGTTTTTTTTAACGATGGAAAAAATTCTTCAAATCTAAACCATTGTGTTGACCACGCTAAATGACTGTGTTGATTATGAAAAACGATCGTTTAGATCATATGCATACAATTGTGTAGTTCTTTTACAAAGTATAGCGAAATTCAAACTCTCTTTAATAAATTTTTTTTGCTATATTTTATATTTTATAGATAGTTTTAATTTTTTTTATTGCTACCCGTGGCCATTTCTTTTGCTTTTAAAAAAAATCTTTTGCACCTGTTCTAATTTTAAAAAAGAAGCATAAAAAAGGAGAGAAGATTAAGAGAAAATTCTAATGCTACACACTTCTTGCCAAAAAAATAATAATAAATAATACAAAGCATAAAAAATAGTGAAAATAACTACCAACCCTTTTAGATCTTAAATGAGAGAGATTTTATTTTATTATTAATTATTATTTTATTTTATATGGGATGAAAATAGATAAAGATTATTTGGGTTTAAATTTGGCTATACATTTATGGTTATCTAAAAAAAAATTCGTACACGACTACGATTGAAAAAAAAAATTGCAGAAGAAAAGAAGGATGGAAAGAAGAAAAGAAGAAAAGAAGGATGGAAAGAAGAAAAAATTGACTAAAGAAGAGAAGAAAGACGATGAAAAGAAATAGTAATGTCGAATATCATAATAAAGAAGAGAGAATAGAGAATAAGGCATGAAAAAGGAAGAGGAGGAAGAATCAGAATTGGAAAATCATTATAGACGAGTAAGGACAAGATAGACTTTTTCTTAATTTCCTTTTCGGTTGAGATTTTTTTATAAAAATATATATACCAATTTAACGTGATTTTTTCATTTTTGAAATTTCATTCAACGCCCATAAATAGGTTTTGAAAAAAAATTATTTCAATAATTAAATTATCATTATTTTTATTTTGTTCGTAAATATTATTTAACTAAAAGGACTTTAATTTTTTATGACTTATATTCATGTATAAGTGTGAAGGAATTGAATTTATGAGTGAAAAAGCTTATCTAAAAATTCTATTTATAAATTTTTTTTGTTAATGTGAGGTTAATGTTTGTAGTGTGGTTTAATATTTACACGTGACTTTTAATATAACTTTTGAATTGAATTAACTTGAGGTTTGTAGAGCATGAGTGGGCAAAATTGGACAAATGATTGAATTGAATCCTTACAAGGAAAGGAAAGGGCTTAAATAGAACAAAAATTTATCTTCATCCATATTTTTATATATTCTACCAATGTAACGTCCATGATATTTCAACCCCTTTTTTTATATCATCATCGGTCACATTTTCATCTTTTGAATTTTTTTTTTTCTCTTTCACATTCTCTTTGAAAATTTAGGCTAAAGATAATTGAAAAGGTTAAAAAAATTGCTAAAATAATAGAATGGGTATAAGAAAGGTAGATTAATTATTAAAGATTTATTTCTATATTTAAATATAGAAGAAAAAATACAAAGAGGAAAAAAAACATAACTTCAAAATAAAGAAAAAGAAACAAAAACATATTTGTTGATATATACAGTAATTATATAGAGTGAGAATTTTAAGTAGTTGTCAAACTCTTCAAATTATAAACTAAAAAATTTGTACTGCAAATTAATAAACATTGTCTACGATTTCTATTTTCTTTTTTTTTTAAACTTATTTTCCTTGCATGCATAATAATTACTATCATGTAATATTAAATTTATGAATATTTTTTTTTTTTGCACTCTACAATGTTACTATGGTATTTTATATCAAATTTTTTTATATTATATTTATCTTTATTTTTTATCATTCTAAAAAAAATACAACGATGAAATTAGAAATATTTGGAAGTTCGTTATTTCTAAATTCTTGAGATGAGGGAATTGGTTCTTTGGGAGTCTAAGATCAATTTTCAATATTTTTTAAAAATAAAATCTTATATTACTTGCTTAATTTATTGTGTGATATATTGGATTCGATTGTGCATTATTTTCTATTCACCTAATTTTGAAGTCTTTCTTAAATTTTCTTTTTTAACCGTTTAGAAATTTTTACTTTAAAACTATCATTTTAATTGTTTTTAAAAAATGTTTAAAATATAAATATATATTTCATAAGTTTTCTCTAATCAACTTTTTTTAATAACTCACTTCTACTTCGCTAAAAAAATTCTAGGATAGAATCCAGTAAATTTGGAAGTCCAATTTTCTAGAATTTTTATGGTGAGGGATCACATTTTTTGAAGTCCAAGATGTGACCACAAGGGAAAATGAATTTAATTGATGTTTTTAAAAAAAAATCTTTATTCTAAGACTAGCCTATGATAATTTTTGAGAAATTGTAAGATTTTCCCATTTTTTTAAGGTGAGAAGTTTTCTTCAATATATTGTCTAATTAATAAAATATTATTTCACTTATTTTATGAGATCATTGCCTCAAACATTGGAGTAATGAGAGGTAAAATAAGACATTAGTTTTAAAATAAATTAAAAAATATTTTTAATTCAAGATTTGAAATTTGGCCACTGTTTTTTAAATGGGTGTCGTGGGGTGCTAATACCTTCCCTACACACAAATGACTCTCGAATTCAACTCTATTTTTTTGCAGGCAATTTTTTAAAAAAATTGTTTACTTTATTTTGGTGTCCAATCACACCGTAAAAAAAGATTGGTGACGACTCCTATTTTGTTTGAAAACTAACTCTTTTGAGAACGTCGGCCGCTCTGCGTCGTCTCGGACACATGGCCCATTGCTCTTTGCAAAGGTAAACGCAAGTGTACTTACCTCGTTTCTTCCTTTATTTCCTATCACCAGTTATCTCCCTCCACATATGCGTTTATTACGTCTCTTGAGTCCACATCTATTCCTAACTATGTTCATGAAGTTTTGTCTCATCCTGGCTGGCAAAATGCAATGATTGAGGAGATGACTGCTTTAGATGATCATGGTACTTGGGATTTAGTATCTCGTTTTGCAAGAAAGAAGACCATTGGTTGTAAATGGGTGTTTGCTGTTAAGATGAACCCTGATGGAATAGTGGCTCGATTGAAGGCTTGCCTTGTTGCCAAAGGTTATGCTTAAATCTATGGAACTGATTATTCAGATACATTCCCTCCAGTTGCCAAATTAACTTCCATTCACCTATATTCTTTCCATGGCTGCTACCAATAAATGGTCGTTGCATCAACTTGACATTAAGAATGTTTTTCTTCGCGGTGATCTTCAAGAGGAAGTTTATATGGAACAACCACTTGGGTTTGTTGCTTAGGGGGAGAGTGATAAAGTATGTCGCCTTCAAAAATCTCTGTATGGTTTGAAATAGAGTCCTCGTGCGTGGTTTGGTAAGTTCATTCAAGCTCTTGTATGCTTTGGTATGAAGAAGAGTACATCTGATCATTCAGTTTTCTATCGCCGATTTGATAAGGGTATAGTTCTGCTAGTTGTATATGTTGATGATATTGTTATTACTGAAAATGATGCATTGGGTATTTCGTCTCTCAAAACTTTCCTTCAGGGTCAGTCTTATACAAAAGATTTGAGCCAATTGAAATATTTTTTTGTCTCAACGAAAATATGTACTTGATTTGTTGTCTGAGACAAAAAAAATTAGGAGTCAAACCAAGTGGCACTCTGATGATGCCAAATTAGCAACTTGTTAAAGAAGGAGATTAGTTGGGAAGTTGAAGTACTTAACAGTGACTTGACCAGACATTGCCTATTTTGTAAGTGTTGTAAGCCAATTCATGTCTTCCCCTACAGTGGATCATTGGGCTGCAGTAGAGCAAATTTTGTGTTATCTAAAAGCTGCTCCTGGATGTGAGATCCTATACAAAAGATCATGGACCTACGAGAGTTGAATGTTTTTCTGATGTTGATTGGGCAGGGTCTCGTGACGATAGGAGATCAACTTCTGGATATTGTGTCTTTGTAGGTGGAAACTTAGTATCATGGAAGAGTAAGAAACAAAATGTTGTTTCTCGTTCGAGTGTTGAGTTAGAATATAGAGCTATGACACAATCTGTGTGTGAAATAGTATGGATTCACCAACTATTATCTGAGATAGACTTCAGTATTACCGTGTCAACTAAATTATGGTGTGATAATCAAACTGCACTTCATATTGCATCTAATTCAGTATTTCATGAACGACCTAAACATATTGAGGTGGATTGTCACTTCATTCGTGAGAAAATCCAAGATAGGTTGGTGTCCACAGGATATGTGAAGACCGGAGAACAATTGGGAGATATTCTAACTAAAGCTTTAAATTGAGCAATGAAAAACTATATGTGCAACAAGCTAGGCATGATCGACATATTTGCTCCAGCTTGAGGGGGAGTGTTATGATATATATATATTTATATATATCTCATATGTCCTTTATTGTAATTTTACATAGTCTCTAAGGTTTAGTTTATTCTCTATATAAATATGTAACATTGGTTTGACTCAATATGAATAAGAAATATACTTCTCTCAACTCTAGATTACAAAAATAATAAGTTTTAACTTTGTAATTAAGGGTGGAATTGAAATATAATTAAGGAAAAAAATAAAAGGAAGATTAAAGGTCAGCGAAGGGTGGTGCGTGGGGAGCATAAAAATGTTTATTAAAATTCACCATCTAGATGACTTCAACTCTTAAAATTATCTTTTCCTTAGTTTCAAAACATATATTAGTATATTGAGTCGATGACTAACGAATTTTGAATCAAACACTTCAAAGTCATAAACTCTAAGAACAAAGATACCATACATAAATGTTTAATATCCAAATATTTATTAAAAACCGGAGATGATTACAAATACAAAAAAAAAAAAGACAATAATTACAATAATTAATTTCAAATTACTAGAAACCATAAACCTTATATAAAAAATAGACAATAAATTAAAAATAAAAATAAGACAAAAGAGAATAGAAAAACAGGATGTAATTATTTTTACCAATTAATATTTTGTTAAGACTTGTGAACATGAATGAAAAAAAAGTGAGAATTTGAAAGATTGAAAGAGATATAAAAGAGTTAATATGAAAATAGAAAGCAGTGATGGGAAGAAATGAAACAATAATTATAATAAATAATTTTAAATTAAAAAATAGAGTTAAAAAGACAAGATACAATAAAATTAATTAAAGTAGAAAACAACTAAATGAACTAAAAATTGACAAAATTATAAACAAAAAAGTTTATCCACTCACATTCTTTTATGTATAAGATAATAGATTAATGAAATATTTATATTAATTATGGTTTGAAAAACTATAAATGGAATCTATTTATATATACACAGAAAAAAAAAAGTTAATTATCATTCATGGGTAAGGTACATAAATTGAATTGGAACCAAAGTATGAACTAACGTTCAAGTATCAATCCAACTCAATCCATAATTTTCAAATCGAATCGGATTGGATCATTTGATTTTTTTTCTTCATAGTTTGACTATTTTTCACTAAAAGTTCATTTTTGCAGGGAACAAGGTGACATATTTACGGTCAATTTTTAAAAAATACAAACAATGATATTAATAAAAGCTAATATTAACAATAATTGGGTCGGGTTGGAACTGATTATTATTTATAACTCGAAACTGACCGAAAATATATATTTTAAAACATTTTAAACTAATAAAAAATAAAATGTAACTCAACCGAAGCCATATGATTAGGTAAGGTAATTTGAGTTGGAGGTTATGGAATTTTTTGAACATCCTTATTTATTGGAATAGACAACATTTAATATTGAAAGATGCAATATTAGTGGGTATATAAGGTCATAAACCAAAATCAATATCTATCTTGATTTACATTATGCACCACAACTAATGTTTGTAATGGTTTATAAATATAACCCAATACTAAGATTAAATATATGGTCTATAATACAACCATACTCTATAGTATAGACTATGGTAGAGTAGATGATGGTTGAAATATTGTAGCAATGAAAGGTGGAAAACTTACATTTAATTAATTTGAATGGGTTAGCAATAATAAAAAAGAACTCTGTTGAATTACCGAAATTGTGTTGGGAGAAAAATAGAAGAAAGATTGAAAAGTAGAAGAAAGATTGATTCGAATAGATATGGAAGGAATTCGTAGATTTCACGACTTAAATACATTAATCTTAATACCTTATCGAGTGTTATTAAGAATTTACAACATAGTAAATTTCGTAATTTTTGAGAGATAGACTATTCCATTAGTTAGCGGATAGAAATGGAAGATAATAGATGTGTACATAAATATAGAGAGACATATTTTAATAATAATAATAATAATAATAATAATAATAATAATAATAATAATAAAGAAAAAAAGAAAAAGAAAAAAAGAGAATAGGATGTAGAGGTGAGAAGTGGGGTAAGAATATTGAATAGGACAACCAACATGAGCATCCTCCTTCATCCTCCTCCTCCACACCTTCTCACTCCCTTCTCTACACTTCACTTCCTTCTTCCTTTCTCTTACGCTCTCTCTCACTCTCTCACACTCTCTCACACTCTCTCACAATAATCCCTTTCCCTTTAACACACACACTCTCTCTCAAAGTTTCTTCAAATGAAAAA
The DNA here is from genome assembly GCF_000004075.3 of Cucumis sativus. NCBI lineage: Eukaryota > Viridiplantae > Streptophyta > Magnoliopsida > Cucurbitales > Cucurbitaceae > Cucumis > Cucumis sativus. Next base: position 21,360,335 of record NC_026655.2, on the reverse strand, counting down.
AATGGGGACACCCATTTCCCATTTTACCCCTCTCCATCTCCTCTATTTCCTCCTCCTATCCTCCTCCCCCATCCTTGCCCTAAACTTCTCTTCCCTTCTCTCCTCCTTCCCTGACCTCTCCGATTTCGCCGCCCTCCTCTCCTCCTCCGCCCTCCTCTCAGATCTCAACCATCGTACCTCCCTCACCCTCCTCGCCGTCCCCAACTCCTACCTCGCCGCCTCCTCCGATCTCACCCATCGCATCCCCCCTTCCTCTCTTGCCGATCTCCTCCGTTACCATGTCCTCCTCCAATACCTCTCCCCTTCCGACCTCCGCCACATCTCCCCTTCTGGCAAGCTCGTCACTACTCTCTTCCAAACCACCGGCCGTGCCACCAGTGACTTCGGTTCCGTCAACATTACTCGCAACCCTCTCGATGGCGTCGTCTCTGTTCACTCCCCCGTTCCCTTCTCTTCATCTAATGCTACGGTTCTTACTCTTCTCCAGAATCTTCCTTACAATGTCAGTATCTTTGCGGTTAATGCTCTTCTTGTTCCTTATGGATTTGATCTTATGGCTTCCGAAACGCGTCCGCCGTTAGGGTTGAATATTACTAGGGCTTTGATTGATGGTCATAATTTTAATGTTGCTGCTTCTATGCTTTCGGCTTCTGGTGTTGTTGAGGAATTTGAAGCGGATGAAGGTGGTGCTGGGATTACGCTTTTTGTTCCTACTGATGTAGCTTTTTCTGACCTTCCCGGGACGGTGAAGCTTCAGTCACTACCTGCGGATAAGAAGGCTGTTGTGTTGAAATTTCATGTTCTTCATTCTTATTATCCTCTTGGGTCTTTGGAATCCATTGTTAACCCTGTACAGCCGACTCTTGCGACAGAGGATATGGGCGCCGGTAGGTTCACGCTTAACATTTCGCGAGTGAATGGCTCAGTTGGGATCAATACAGGCATTGTTCAAGCATCAGTGACTCAGACGGTGTTTGATCAGAATCCGGTTGCCATTTTTGGGGTTTCGGAGGTGTTATTACCTAGAGAGATTTTTGGGAATAATCCAATGATGACGGCTAAGCCTAGGAATGAAATTGTGGGTAATGCTCAGCCACCGGAAGGAATGGCTATGTCGCCGGAATCCAATGGACCACAATTACATCTTTCATCTCCACCTGGGTATGGTGAGGAAATCCGTTCGGTTGCCGCCATTAACGGCGGGGTGAATTTCTTCTTTACTCTATGTAGTTGTTGTATAGCAGTAGCATTGTATGTAATTCAGTAGGTTAATATTTGATTGATTTTTCCCCGTGATAATTGTTTTCCATGTTACGGGTTTTTTCTTTTCTTCTCCCTTTCTAATTTACACGATGATGAATTGAATTGGGGGCTACAAAAGCAGCAGCCAAAAATTTTCTGTTCTTGTAATTGTTCTGTTGATTTCATTTCACAATGGTCTGTAAATTAAAAAGAGGATATTGATTTTTGGGATCTGGGTTTGTTTCAATTTTGGATTTTTGCAGATTTATGAGAAGCAAAAATGGGAAAAAAAAAAAAGAAGAAGAAGAAGAAGAAGAAAGAAGAATTTGAAGGGGTTTTTGTTTCTTTTATATTAATTTTTGCTCATAATTTTACGATGCTGTTGTTGAGATGTTTGTTTTTCCTGTGGTACAGATGAGTAGTTCATCTGTTCTTTCTTCTAAACAGATGAGGTTTTGTTTGTTTCTTTGGTTGCTGCAATTTCAGGGCTTTAATCTTTACAAGGCAATCTCCCAGGATCACCTCAGGTAATTTACAATCATATTTCTTTTTCTTTTAATGCCCTTTTAATTCAATACTTTGGATCTATGTTCTTTTGGATAAATTCAAATTTTGACTCTAACTTACTACTTATTCTTCATTTGTACATAGTTTAAGGATTAGTTTTGGACAAGTGATGGAATTACAATATCTTCTATTTATTCAATTCTCATGCTTTTATGAAGATTTTTGGCTGTTGTGTTTTGGACTTTTTAGTCAAGAAATGAGATTAAGAGAACCTAGTTTCTATGGTTATGGAAAGAACTATTTCAGATCTATTTTCATTTACCAGATTTTATCAAATCATATAGCACTAGTTTAGATTAAATTGTAAATTTTGTCCATGATGTTTGATGAAAGTAAGAATTTCTCTGCTTATTTTAAGATTTTAATATTTCATAAGTTTTGAAAATATGCCGAGTGTATTATTGGTAATTAAAATGAGATGTATAAGGTTAGGTGGAATGCCAGCTGGAAAGTCCAAGTCCCCACACGTGAGGGTGGGCCCACTCTAAAGAAAAGAAAAGAAAAGAAAAAAAAAAGTGGATGACAGGATGGCGTTATCTGTGCTCTCCTTTTTCCCAACTTCACTTCTTGCTTTTATTCTCCTTCATTTTTCTCTAAGCATCATTCACATTTTCATTCAAATTAATTCTATTAACTTCTAGATTTGGAATTAATACTTTTGTTGTTACATTATAAAATTAGTCTGCTTCATTACACCCTACGATTTGTCCCACAACCTCAACTATAGACCACCATATCTATACTGTGTGACTAAGTCAAGTCAAGAGTATGACTTTAATACTATTTGTTTAGGATGCTTGAATCATTCTAGGTATAAACATGTTGGAGGCAAATTAGCATAAAGTCCTTCATCAAGTGATTCGTTTATCTGTTTATATTCACGATTTCCTCAAATGTTGATGAAACCTTAACACATCATTTTGTAATAATCTAATCCTAGCTGTAGTATTCATGGTTTTATTTGAAAGCTATAGTTTGAGGTCAATATAAGTTTGGAGTATGAAATTTCCTCTAAGTTTTAGTTATATGGTAATTGTAATGAGGATACTTAATTAAGTATGCAACAACATTTAAAAATAATTGAAAATATAATCTTTTTCTTCTTTTTTTTTTTTCTTTTTTTTTTGTCAATGTTTCATTTATTTTGTTTTTATTCCCAATTAAACCTTTACAATTAGGTATTTTTGCTGTTAGTTTTTTTCTTCCTCTTCTCTATCCCTTCTTGCTTTCTCCCAATTTAAGCTTTGAAACTTGTTTGTGAGGTTATCAAATCTTCAACCTAACATTAATGCAGGTATGTGTTGTCTAAGATGTATCTAAGACATTTTCATCAATGAACCAACTTGATGAGCTTGTTTGATTCCTAAATGGATAAACCAAATTACGCAAGAAGCTTTAAATTACTATTTTTAACTAAAAGACTTAATTAAGCTTCAAATTTACGCAGAAGCAAGGCTTAGATCAACATTACTCATTATTATTATTAATGTTGTTAAAAAAATGGAAGAAATACACAAATATGAAAAGAAATGAAAATAGTTTTGACTGCTTACTTATGATAATAGCACTTACTACTATAATTTTTAAATCGTAAAAGTAGCAAATCAAAAAGTTGATACGTGTCTAATAGTCGTTTGATATCATTAACTAAATAATCGTTTGCAATATAAAAAAAATAGAAGAGATATCAGGTTATCGAAGTAATTTTAATTTCAAATTTGACTTGGTATTCATTATTTATTTTAGTTTAAAATATTTGATGTGAGATAATATATTTTTTTTTATTGTATGAGATTCTAATTTATTTAAGGCAAGATAGTATATATCTATTTTTTAATTATAAATATTTGATTTATTTTTTCTTTCCCATCTAAATTTCATTTTTTTTATTGTCATTGTTATATGGTTTTTTACCTATTTTTAACCGACTCGAGTTTGGACAAATATATATAAGTTTTTTCCATTTCTATATTTTTATTCTATAAATCCAATAGCTTTTGGCAAATATACCATGTGTTGATAAATCTATTAAAAAATGAAAATATAGCTTTGGTATATTATTTATTTTTGTAAATATTGACTAAATCTTATTAATGAAAACATTTGAAAATTTTAAGACGTAGATTGAGTTATTCCTCAAAGTATTTGTCCAAAGCCCAAAGTCGGCTCAATCATATGCTCAATAGGCTAAGGCTTTCGATTGGTTTTGAAGTTGGTCAATCTAATCTTCAATAGTTAAAACTTAAAAGGCTAATGAGCCAATTGTTAGAGTTTAGTTTATTAAAGGGTAAATCATAAGTTTTGCTCCAACTTCTCCCCTCATTGTCATTTAATTATCCCATTCACTATTAATTATTATATTAAGTATAGCGTATTTACCCGATATACCAAAATTTTGAATTCTATCTATAAATAACTTTCACTAATAGAATAGAATTTGCGAGGTTGTAAATATTTGGTAAAATTTACTATTTTTAAAAATATCTCCAATTAAAATTTATATTAAAATTGAATTTGGGGTGATTTTACTAATTTTCTTGCTAAAATTATCTACATTATGATGTTTCAGTTAATAAAATTATTTAACAACGATTAAATTTAAAATATAAAAAATATTCCTTTTTTTAAAAAAGAAAGGTAAAATTATTCTTATTTCATAATCTCAAAAGCATCATTTAAATAAAAAAAGAAGAAACAAAATCCAAACCTATTACAAAATCTATGACATTGGATTGATGTTAACAAGTTTGAGTTAAGTTTATTAGATCGATTGGTGAGGTTGATATCCCCATTCCTCCCACTAATTTTCAAGTTGTTACCCAAAATAGAATTGATTTAGTTTAAACACATTTAAATTTAGGGTTTCTATGATTGAGCTATAGAAAAATAGAAAATTACACCTTGATGTAACTTTGTCATATATCATTACGATGTTTCAAATTCATATGTAATCTTCAGTTCATCCATATGTGACGTCTTCCTCCTAAACTCAAGAAATTACAAAGTTAATAAAACATGAAATGAAATTGATGATTTATAATGATATAGAATGAAGAGAAAGAAGAGGGAGTTAAAACTACCCCAACACTAATTCCAAAATAAAATATCAAATACCAAACACCCTAAGTAATTTTCTATCTATAAAAATATGTTTGGAAGTTTGACTTTTACTCATATTTCCATACATTCAACTTTTCAAAACCAAATCTTTAGAATTATGATCCCTATCACTAACAAAACCCTCTTCATTGTTTCTTTTCTAATTCTCTCAATAATCTCAACATTTTGCCTTCATTTTCCACCATTATTTTTTTCTTGCTCACATCACCATCTCCCTCTCTCTTTCATTGCAATTTTATTTTAATATATAGCATTTGGCGGCATCTTTTTATTGGCTCTTTCTGCCCCCATAACCTAATCTTCAAACTTCTTTCCAAATTATTCCACCATTTCTGCCTCATAATTATCAAAAAAAGCATTAATTCTCTTATCTTCAATTAACAAATCCCAAGAGTTTATGGCCACTCCTTCTTTTCATGATTTGAAGAAACAAGCTTCTTTCTTTTTCAAAGAGAAAATCAAGACTGCTAGATTAGCCCTCACTGATGTCACCTCTGCTGAATTGTAAGTTTTTTATAAAAAAAATTTAAAAGATTTTTTTTTTTTTTTTTTTTTATGTTTGCAAGAGTTACTTCCTTATATATGATCGTCCAAAATTCTTTGGTTGTTCTTTTGCCTTAGATTGACTGAAGAAGCCATTAATGGAAACCCTGATGCAAGAACTTTGAGTTCAATTTCAAGGGCAGCTTTTGAGGTTGATGATTATTGGAGAATTGTAGCAATTCTTCATAAAAGGTTTTGGCCATGTTTTTTTTTTCTTTACCAATGTTTAAAGCTTTTGTAAGTTTCTTTTTTTTCCTTTTTAACATAAATTAGACCCTCTGATTATCATGGACAAAACCCATCATTGATATTGATAATCTGTCCTTCCTCTCTTTTTTTAACTATTTCAACTTTAGTATTTTGTTTTTGAACTTGATGTTGGCTTCCTCCAAATTTTCATATTATTATTAAAACAAAGTTGATGAAAATTTTTGTGGTAAGTAAATAACAAAAACAAATAAATTTTTAGGTAGAAATACTGTTTATTATTAGTTTATTTTTGAAAGACCGAACATCAGAAATCAAATGTGATCAAACTAAGTCTATTGGTTTCTCACCATTTCTTTATCATAGACTTCATTGTTAGGAAGATTTCAAGTTTCAGCCAATTAATTAATGTCGCCTTTTAAGAACTGAAACCGTCTACAATAAGTCCTTGATTTTAGTTTTGAGTTTCAAAGAGATTATAAGTTTTTTTTTCTCTTAAAACATAGTTTTGAGTTTTAAGTTTTGCATTTGCTAACTCTTTATGGTAATTGGGTTCCATGATTAATAAAGTACAACAAACAAACTTGGATTTAAGGCAGATTGGTGAAATTTGAAAAGAAGAATTGGAGAAATTCCTACAACTCTCTCATCATTCTTGAACATCTCTTGACTCATGGACCAGAGAGTGTAGCAAAGGAATTTGAGAGCGAAAAACATGTTATTACTCAAATGGCTAACTTCCAATATGTCGATGAAAAGGGGTAATGTCTTTCAACCTCCCAATCATGCATCTCCTGATGCATGTCCTACTTGTTTGAACGTATCTGTTTGAATTTTTAGCCAAGTTTTAAATTTAAAAATCATACAAAACAATAGAATTCATAGGTTCCATTTGCTTTTAGTTTTCTATTTTTTGAAAAGTTATTTGAAATATGATATGATTCTTACATATAATGAAGAAATATTTAAATTCATAATCAAATTCTGAAAACAAAAACATGTTTTTGGAAACTCTCTCTTATACTTTTCAAAACTTGCTTAGTTTTTTTTTTTTTTATTTTAAGTATTAGTGGAAAAGTGGAGCAATTTTTTATTTTATTTTTAAACAAACTTATACTTGTTGGAAGTGATGTTTACAAGCTCAATTTTTAAAAGAAAAAAAATAGCTATCAAAGGAGTTCTAGTTTGAAAGTCACGGTCTGATCTAATTTTGTTGTGAAGAGAATGTATTGGGCATTTCTTAATTGGATACTGATTTGATCATTAGGTTCAATTGGGGCCTTTCAGTTAGAAAGAGGTCAGAGAGAATATTGAATCTACTTGACAAAGGATCTCTTCTCAAGAATGAGAGAGAAAAGGCAAGAAAATTGACAAGAGAGATTCTTGGATTTGGTAGCTTCTCCTTAAGATCAAATTCTCAAGGAATTATTCTTCAACATCCTTCTTCACCCATTGCAAGATATGGAAAGTGCAATTCCAACTTCGACAGTCTTGACAATATTCTTCACCAAGATGGTTCTGTAGTAGATGGCCAGAGGATCGAAATGCTCGAAACTCGAGAAAGTGTGGATGAAAACCTTTTGGTTCGAATAAACAAGGAAGAGTTGCATAGAGGGGATGATGATGCTGGTGTGTGCAAGGTAAAACCCCTTTTGAGTGGTAAGAGGGAGGAGGAGGAGATGGAGATGGAGATGGAGAAAGGAATTTCTAGTGATGGCTGTTATGATCATCCCTTCATTGACGACGAACCCGAAACGAATTCCTCATTGCTTTCGAGATTAGGGAGAGATGAAAGGAATTGATTTGTTTTGAGTTCGATTGATGAATACAAATGTCATGTATTTATATATAACTGACATGAGATTAAGATGCTACCACCAATAAATTAAAGGAAGGATTGAGTTGATAGGTAAAAGGTTATTTAGCATTTTTTTTAGGTACTAAGATTAGAACTTCTTTTTCTTTTATTTATATAGTTTTGTAAGAAACTTACATATTTGGTGTGTTACTTCTTTTATAATATAATGTTTGGAGTTACCACTTGTGTCCTTTTAGCTGGATATGAGATTGATATGCAATGCTTTTCTTAAGGTTTTGACAAGAATCCTATATTATTTAAAGAAAAATTATATCGGATGACAAAAAAGTTTAGAGTAAAACACAAATATGACAAGTAATTTTATATATCAGATTACTATTCGCTATTAAATTTGTTACTTTTACATTTTAGAAAATGAAGTGATATAAACCCTACCATCATAATTTTATTTGTTATTTTTGTAAATTTTTGTTATTTAAATTCATTCAACTAATACATTTATCATTGATATTTTAAGATATCTTGATTATTATTATTAATTAAGATTATTCCAATTTATTGATGTTTTATTTGATTAAATAACTATATTTAATTATGACTATATTATTTTTTTCTCTTCTATTTTATTAAATAATTATTTAGGTTCTTATTCCATTATACCAAGTAAATCAAACACATTATCTTAACTTTCATGCATTAATTACGTCACATTTCCAAACTTAAAAATTAATTATTTCAAACATTTAAAATCTTATATATTCAAATATCATATATTTAATATTTATACTCTTGAAACAATATATGTGATCTAAGGATCGTATTCAACTTGTTGTCTTACTTATTTTCTTTACCAACGATCATAATTGGATGGAAATAACAATTCGCCTCTTGATCACAATTATATTAAAGAGTAGATTATGTTGAATATAATTGTCCTTGATAATCTTCACTTTCTTCGAAAAGATGACATGGATCGAAAATTTGTGATTGATCTAAACTTTCTCATCAAATAGTCTTTTAACTTTCAAGAGTGTTTTCATTATTGGTCAATAAGCTCCTCGTTTGGCAATGTTCCCAAGATGGTAAACATATTAAGTCGCCAACAAGGATTACTCTCAACCATATAAGTCAAAAAACGACAATTCCTATGAGAGTACCAAAGTTCATAACTCATTTAGAATTCAAATTAAAAAACATAAGGGGTTATCGAGATTGAAATATTTATCTTTATAGTTAACGACATTATAACCAGAGATTTCATATTTTGTGATCCAATCTCATACAATTCCAATGCAAAGGATAATCTTCACACTCATAACATTTACAAAGTGCTTCATATTTTCATACGGTTATCAGTATAATTAAGACACCCAACTTTATCAATATACTATATGTAGATCATTCACGTTATTAACTTGAACACGATCCACTATTATATCAACAACATATTGTTTAAGATACATGTATTGACCTTGGATCTTAATTCATTGGACCTGAGTTATGAAAAAAAAGAATATTTATTTATAAATAAAATAAGACTTAGATTAATATATAAAATTTTGTTTACAAAATTACAAACTACGAGATTTAGAACATAAATCTCAACAACAAAGTCACGTGCCCTCCCCTGACCAGTAGTCACTTCATAGATCCACCTCTGCTTACATACTATATCAATAATTTTCAAAAGCTTATCTTCACATCTTTTTATCTTCATTTTTTCTCGTCAAGATCACTTAGCTTGTATTAATGGTTATAGATATCATCACTTCTTGATCACCAAACTTTACTCTACATGAAATTGATGAGCCTGAGATTGTATTTCAAACTGATAGGCGTAAACTCATCAATTCTTTAACTGAATGGAAAAGATAAATTAGTATGAAGGATTTATGAAAAATAATGTGAGCATAGATCAGTACAAAAATCAGAATGGGACCAATGTCTATATAAAATCTATATCAAAAAGTCTGAAAAATCGTTTCTTTTCATCTTAAAATCACTTTTTTTTTTCTGCATCGATATAGAACATACAGATAAAGTTTCCACTTCTTATCCTAGCTTTTAAGATAACATAAAATTTATCAGGAATCTCGTTGCATTCAAATTGTTATATGGTATTGTTCTAACATTGTACGTGACAAGTTTTTATTTTATATCGTGTGATAGATAACCTAAAGTTTCATAATCTCTCCCTTTAAAGGTAACCCTAATAAGAAATTATATATTTTTTCTTTAAAATTAGCTCTTTACTTTTTTGCATTACTTATACATTATTCACAAGAAATTGATGAGCAATAAAGTACATAATAAAGGTTATGAAGAGTCTAACACAAAGTTTGGTAATTCAGTTAAGCTCAATAGTGATAAAACGGTAAAAGTGGCAACAACAGTAAATAAGGATGAACCCACAGACAACCAATAGTAAGAACAGCTAACAATACAGATAACTAGAGAAATAAGAAATACTAAACATTGTATAACCTAGTTCGATGACACATCATCTACTTTTGGGGTCCTTGACCCAAGATCAGAGATTTTATTTCTTTAATATATAAATCATAATCAACTTATGATTTTCAGTACAAAGTTTAACACTACTAATCTTCACTTAGTACTATCAGTGATATATCACTATAGAAAGTACTATAAGTGATACATCATTATAGAAAGTAACTCTATCACTAAACTTATTCAAAAATAGATTTGACTTAATCAAAATCTCCCCCTTTAATCAAATTTCTCATCAATCAGCTGATTAAGATAGTGAACTAGAGGAACTCTCCCTGAATCACGTCATTCATCAAGACGTAAACAAAAGTTCTTTTTAAATCATCATACTACATAAGCTTGAACTTCGAATGCTGTAAACTCAAGCTAAAGAGTAGCAGATACATAAGCATCAGCAACAAATCACAACATTGAGAGAGAACTTATACACTTTTGGTTCTTATGAATAACTGACTGTTTAAACACGAACACATTCTTCACAAAACTGTCTTCTTCTACAGCAACAACGTTTCTCCAAACACACTTTGGATTCTTATGAATAACTAACGGTTTAATCATGAACTTGTTCTTCACAAAACTGTCTTCTTCCACTTACACAATTCACAAGTTTCTCTCCATTTTTTTACGGAATGAAGCAAATGAAATAATGTCCATGCAAGCGCCTTAAAAAATGCAACGACAATTTTTCAAAAGAAGGGAAAAAATATATTTCCCATAAAATATTCTTCACAATCTTTCCTTAAGGAAATAATCTTTTGAAAAAAGGAACCAAATAAATTTTTTTCCCATCATAATATTCTTTACAAACTTTCCTTAAACGAGCTGAACAAATAAAATATTCATTTTGACTTTTGAAGACGGACCCACAAATATTTCTAATAAATACCACATACGCTTGGAACATTGTGTCCTGGGAAAGACGGTCATTGAATGAATATAAAAGTGAACACATTACAACAATATACTTATTTATAAATTGACAATACCTACCATGGTATTCAAATAACTTAACTTAGCATAGCATATAATCATATAGAAAAACAAACGAGGAAGAGAACAATAGCACACGTGTTTTTCCAAATAAAGGAAAAAAATATATTGTAGAGTCTGTATTGACCATAGACAATTGTAGAATAACAATTACAGAGATAACTAGCAAAACAACTCACATAAACAACCAACCATCCAAACTCAAACAAATGTAACCAAAACCAATTCTCTACCATTGTAGAAGACTAACAGAAATTAAAAGAAAGCAATAACAGGAAGAACACACAAATTAAGGTGAAAAACTTCAAACCAGAGGAAAAAATATCGGATGTCAGAAAAATTAATTAATATTTACCTCTCTAGATCGAGTCCTATTACAAGAGCACTCTGATCTCAAAGTTGATTTTTTACTACTTAGGCATTTTAATCCCATACACAAGCTAGATAATACAAATGAAAATTAAAAGTTAATACACCTAAACTTAAATCCATTAAACTTTTTTTTTATAGTACTTAGAGTATGTGACCTCCTTCAATTTTTTTCAACGTGGAACAATTGCATTTGTAATGTTTTTGTTAAACTTAACAATACTCTTGTCTTTCAACTGAACGAGAGAATAGACGAGCAAACAATGCATGCATACATTTCTAGACGATCGGGATGAGACCATTGACTACACAAGATTAATTAATCTTCAAAACCCTTTCAAAACTTTTTCACATTTTATCTTAGAATTAAACTCAACTTTTATGTATTGTGGTGTATAGATCACACATGCATGAATTGTGTATGAAATTGAGGAGCCCCATGTAGAGTTTATGTGGGAGTAGCTAGGCCTAAGCTTTATAGACAATAAATAGTGATGATTTGGAGCAGTCCCTCTCAAATTTTGTTTTCATTTTTCCATATATAATTAAGTTTCTTCTTTCTCACTGATCCCTTTCTTTCTTTCTTATGGCTTTTATATTTCTTTTCTATATATTTTTTTTTGAAAAAAAAAAGTTGTTTTATACATAAAGAGAACTTTTTTAATTAGCAGCCTGCAACTGTCATTTTCCTTCTTTATTTCTGAATCCCACAAGGGGATTGAAAAATAGCTTTCATCCTCTTATTTTTATATCTATCTCTCAACTTTCTTTGGATTTAAATAATAATGCTACCACATTTACTTTTCTCTTCTTTAGACTTATGCTAATATAAATTATATCCTTATATCAACCCATTCTAATACTCACTTTTGACCCGCGGGTACATTTGAAATATATTGAAAATCCAATGGTGGAAATAAAAATCGATAATAACGAAGGATGAAAAAATATTAAAGAAGTGACATCTTCATTCGATAACATTATTATATGGATCCTATATTTCATTCGATAACATTATTATATGGATCCTATATCAAATCCAATTGATAACAGAAAAATGTTAAATTAAATAAGATGAAAGTTGGAAATTTAAGCTTGAAAAATTGGAGTATCACATATTCATATAATGATGATGATAATAATAAAACACACCCAATTTTGGTATGGAATTTAAACTTTTGTTTTTTCAATTTTCTAGAAAAAAAGTGTTAATTATCAAGAAGACATTCTTTAATTAGAAGTTCCACAACTGTCACTTTCTTCTTTATTTTTGAAACCCATATAAAGGGATTGAAAAAGAGGTTCCATTCCCATCTCTCTTTCCTTGCCTTTCTTTTGGATTTAAATAACAATACTTCCTTCTTTTTTTCTCTTTTTTTTCTTTTTCTATTTTGGTTCTCTATTTTTTTATTATTATTTATCTAAATTTATTTACTATAGTAATGTTAATTTAGTTTTAGAATCGAGTGTGAAAATGACATTACAAACAAAATAGATCAGTAGGCCAACAAAATTATATCGAATACACAAACAAAAGAGGATGAGAGAAATGTCGAATATGCTTAAGAAAAATGACCAATCGAACGACTTTGAGCCAAAGTATAGCTTGATTAGCCTCAACCTCGGTTAAGGATGAGGCAAAGGCCAACCAGTGTAATGGTAAGACACCAAACATCCCAAGTTAGTGAAAGGTCTAGAAAAGTATTGAAAGTAGAAAATAGTATAAAATATTTTCAGCATACATTAATTTGGCGCATAAATTTTGTCGCTTATATAAGTTTAGTTTTAGGTTAACTTTCATGTATATAACTAACGGATAAAATATTTATGACCCGTGTCACAAATTGAAAAAGACTATGAAATTTACCATTTTAAAAAAAAAAATCAGGTTTGTCTTTCTTATCATCGTCTTTCTTCTCTTCTCTTTTGGCATCTTTTTTTCTTTTCCTTTTATGCGATATTTTTTCTTTCCATATTTTTTTTCTTTTTCTGCAATTTTTTTAAATATTTCATTTGTCCTTCTTTTTCATATTCTTTTTTTTGTGCAATTTTTCTTTTCCTTCCTATTGTTTTTGCTATTCTTCTCTAATTTTTTTAATTTTTCTTTCCATAGTTTTTTTCTTTCTTTCATAATATTTTTAATACTTTTTTCAATCTATTATTTGGTTCAAGATCGTGCTATTTTTTTTTAAATTGCTATTTGATTTTTTAAGATCGTGTGTCAAATATAAAAAATGATGTAAAAAATCGTTGAAATATTGGATTGCCAAAGGTAAACGATCGTGTATAAAAATAGTCAAATCTAAATTATCATGTTCAAAGAAACCTTGAAAAAAATCATTAAAATTTGGCTACCCTAATTTAAATGATCGTGTGAACACATCTAATCGATCTTGGAAAACTAGTTTAGATTTGTCTACGAAAATTTAAACAATCAAATTTAAAGGATTACTAAATCTAAAAGATTGCGGAGTAAAAAAAATATTGAAAAAAGTAAACGATCCTCTCCTAAGTATATTACGCACATTGGATGTGAATTAATCATGAAGCATTTTTAAAAATTTTGATTGCAGGTGTGGATTTTTTTCGTTTTCAAAATTGATCTAATTGTCTCAATTTAATTCACAAAATCAACTAGTCATTACTCTTCAGCTAAAGACTGCTACCACTCGACCTAGTTTAAAAGTTGAATGATCCTCCATTGAATCGTTAGGTCCTCCATAGATTCAGCCAAGGTCTCGTCATTCATATAGTATCCAAACCTTCAAACAAATTTGTATAATATATTCTTTTTTGTTGATCCATAATTTATGGACAAATTTGGTATATAACATTTTATTCTCTTCTGAAGTATTTAATTTTTTCCTGCTCCTATCTTTTTCTAAAAGACCTTTTTTTTTTCCCTTAAACAAAGAAAAGATGAAGAATAAAGACGACAAGTAATCGGTGGATTTTTTAATTCAAAGACTTTGGACTTTAATTAAATTGAGTAAATTAAAGTATGAATTTGAGTGAGTAATTGTAATGGATAGTTGTAGGTATAATAATTAATTATATAACGATCTATCTTTTAAAAAAAAAAGTATATGTAGCAAAATTTATGGAGCATTAGACCCTACTACCGACAAAGTGTTAGTGATATTGGTCTATAGTTAGTCAATTTCTAATGTTAATTGGTCACTTATAAACTCTAAAAATTAAATCTAAATTTTGCTACATGTTTGTACATTCTTTTACATATGTAGGTGCTAATTCATTAGATGTATCATATTTTTAATAATCAAAATCAAATTAGCTTCATCCTAAAAGAGTATTATGATTCCATCCCATAATTATTTGATGTTAATTTTTAATTATTGAAATGGTACTAAATGAGAATTTATAACCAAATAGTAAAAATAATAATTAAATTTTAAAAGTAATTTTAAAATGTATACCTCAATATTATCCGTTACAATCTAAAAAAAAAAAAGTAATTTTAAAAATTTTGATTAAGAGTTTAATGTATGTAAGTTTAATTTCCAAAAACTAAAAAACTAAAAAGAAAAGTGAGTTTAGATAACCATTATAATTTTTTGTTTTTAAAATTCTCCTTTTAAACTTGTATTTATTAAAAACAAATACAATACATGAATTACTAAACATGTGGGAAAAGAGGAGTAAAATAAGTAAAAGTAAAAATGATTTAAAGAGAGAGAGAAAGATTAAATTTGTTTAGTGATTTAATTGAAATGTAATAGGGAATGATGATTATAAGAGATGGGGACATGATGGTCGGAGATGGGAAGCAAAATCATGAAGGGCATGACTCCCACCAACACCAACGCCAACACCATCACCATTTTATGCAATTATAATCCCATCACTCATCACACTCCCCTCCTTCATTTTCTCAATTTTCAAACACATCGAGGACCAATATGAAATAAACAAAACAAACTTTCTGTGGTCCTTCCATCTTTTTTAACTTTCCATTTCCCCCCTCCCCCTAACATGCGCTCAAATCCAACCCAATCCCTTATCGTTCCCTTTTTCTTCAACTCACTCCTAATCATACTATTAACTAAACATATCTAACTAACAAAATCTTGTATCTACATGCATTCAAATTCAACCCTATATCAAACTCCACATTAAAATCTATATATTCATATTTACAGAGATTTTTACTATAAATGCGAATAAAAGACATATATGGATGGACATATTATATGCATATCTGAAGGAGCTTCTTCCACCCACATTCAAATTAGGAATCCCTACCACCAAATTAGGGGGAAAGAAAAAGGGATTCCTAAGCCTAAAGAAAAGAATCTCAATCACAAACCAAAAATGATGCATTACATTATTTATAGTTCACTTGAACACATTAAAAATGGACCCACTTGATCCTCACAAATTGCTAACTCAAATTAACAAATACACCCTCTTCCCCTTCCCTTTGATCTTCTTCTTTTTTCTTATTGCACAAAATAATATGATGATTATTGGATCTCATTCTCATCTCTTTTTCATCTCCCCCCACATTGCACTATTGGCTATGCCCTACCATTTCCATTCTACTTTAATATTAAATTTATGATCTAACCTTCAAATTTGTATCCATACAAATTTTAGATCAATACTTGCATTAGTTTAATTTATTTAGAAGAACATTCATGTACTTAGACTTGAAAGTGTGTATAAATTAAATTTCAAAAATTTCATAACCTAATCAATTTACTATTGTTTTATGAATTAGCTGATAAAATATGGCATTTCAAGAAATCTACCCACAATAATTGATGTATGAATTATTTTTAAGTGTAATGATAAACAAGAGTCCAAAGGTGTGTTTGATTTCAATTTCTAAATTTGTTTGAAATATGTTCATAAGTGAAAAAAAAGTGTCCTAAACCTTAGGATAAAGTTATTTAAATACATGTTAAATTGATTTAGCTGTAAAAGTTTATAAGTTTTATATATACAAATTATAATTTTCACACAAATTTTAGAATGGTGATATACATTCATAAAAATTTAGAGTTTAAATTGATACAATTAATAATTCAAGATTTTAATTGTCACCACATGTCCTCAAAACTTAAGAATATAAATGATAGATGGTCATAGAAGGTCATGACTTGGTAAATAAGATATAAATTATTGTTAAAAGTTGATGGTTTAATTCTTTTTCTACACGGTGTTGAATTGAAATATAAAAGAAAGAATTTAAATGACAAATTGTAGTTGAAAGTAATTACAAATTAATGAAATGTAGTAAAATATTGCTGTCGAAATAGATCACATATATGGTATACGTAGATTGTAATAGACATACTAACAATATTGATAAATATTTTAATTTATTTTGTTAGAGTAGAAAAGGAGCGAAAATAAATTAATCATTTTCAAAATAGATTTTCAATAAAGGGTGCTTTCTATGAGTAGTGTCATTTAAGTTATGTCTATCTTTTTTTTTTAGTACATGTGTTGGATGATAAGATTGGTCCATATATCTATCAACATTTTTATTTTTATTCATTAGAGAATTTTTGTCGGTTTCAAATTATTGTCATGGAAATTAAATTTCTTAGGTTATCATGTTCATGAGGTGATATCTTCAATTTTGTAGCAATCTACCATACTTAAAATAGTATATATCATAGAGATAGTAGTTAAAATATATAAGTATAAATATAGTAAAAAAAGAAAAAGTAGAATGCAAGTCAATTATATTATTCATTCCATATTTGGTTACTTGATCAAGTGATGTGAATATTTTTCTTTTCATCTTTTTTAGAAGTATCCAAGAATGTTATATTGTAAAAGTAAAGTTTAACATAATATAATTAGAAGGAATTTTTTTTTTTCAAAGTTGAAAATTTTACCATCTCTCCATCCTACGGTTATACTAAAAAGAAACTTCAAATAAAATTTGGGATGAATTCATAACTTCATGCTAGGAGTTCATAGATTGTATTGAAAGTTTAATTTATAGTCCTTCTTTAAATTTTTTTCTTTGTAGATCACTAAATTTGTGATATTGTTGTGTTTTTTATAAAGATTCTAATTAGTAATTTAATGATATTATTTATAATAGAACTTATTAGAACCATCAACTTCTATGATTTAAGTTTAATGGGTTAAGATATACATATCTCTAGATAAGAGATTCAAATTCTCTCGACATTTTGACCTAACTAAAAAGAATTTTTTGAATCAAACTAATAAAATATTTAAACATATATTTGAAAATCTTCCACATACTTAAGTCATCCAATATCATCAACAAATCATTTATAATTTAAGAGTAAAAGTTAAGTTTAGATGAGAGGGGTGAGCATGCATGGGAACAATGATCATAGCAAAGAGAGGTTGTCTACACATTCCACACTGCCCCCTCTTCTTTTCTATATTTACACATCAATCCTTCCAACCACATAATTTTCTCCCCAAAATTACAAACCCTAAGTTTTCTTTCATATATATATATATATATATATATATAATTTGTACCATTTATTTTTCTTCTTTGTACTTTAGAAGATAGATTTTTTTAAAAAGATCATTAATTAATCTAAAAACTTAAATAGATAAATGGATAAGAGAGAGTAAATTTACCATTAATTATATCAAGATAAGATGAGGTTCTATTTTAAGATTAAATAAATTTACAATAAGTGAAATATATATCTCATCTATTTGCAGTAAAGTTTTTTTTTTTAAAAAAAAAAGTCTATAAATAATAAATAAACTTTTTTTTTAAAAAAAATAATAGCAAATTGCAAACTAACCCTAAACCCAATACAATAAAGCTTACTCACAAACAACAAATGGAAGAATCAACTAGATATTACTCAATGAATCCATATAACAACTTCTTCTTTTAGAAAGAATACTATATATAATTCGTTTGCTTTAAATATCATAGAAATGAAAAGATAATTTTCGACGGAAATGAACTAAAATTGAAAATAGATACTAAAATAAGAGAGATTAATTAAGATAATATATTTAAATGTATTATATATTAAACAAAGCGACCACCTTTTTAGTTTGGGTTTTCCATTTTTAATTAAGAATGAAAAGAACAAACAACACTTTGCCGACAAACCTAGCACCATAACACGACACATACATTGTTCATGCATGTTTCTTTGAAATCGTAGGCTGTTCTTTTTTATTTCTTTTTTCTTTTTTGTGTGTGTAGTGAACCACGTGGATGGTTTTTTTTTTTTTTTTCTTTTGCATCAAAGTTCGTAGAGAGATCTGATAAAAAGGTTTGATTGCTGAGATGAAATTTCATGCTTAGTTAAAGCCTGACTCTTTGCTGGAACACAAAACAAAGAAAAAAATAAAAAGCAACTTCTATAATTGTAGAGAGAAAATTAAAAGAAGAAGAAGGAGATGAAATGTGATTCAAGAATAATCATTTTATAAAATCTAGAGGTTGATTTTTACAAATTCAAGTCAAATTCCAACGATAAAATGGCAATACAAGCTAAATTTAAGGAAGGTCAAATAGAGTATAGTTAGATGACATATAATTAAATTATCTTCGTCACTTATTATCTTAGATGTCTAAATTAAAAGACTAACGATACTCAATTTAAAAATTATAAATATATGTGAGTGCAGTACCACACAGTATATTTTTCAAATCTTTCAAATGCCGTACAATTATCTTTATTAATATGAAAAATTCAAGCCAACCTTTGTGTTCATAGCAAGTGTTCCTACAAAAGCATGCAAATAAAATTAAAATTGGATGGTAAATAAATACTAAACAACATGGTTGCAAGTCTTGTTGATTGGTTAACAGTACTACTGACCTTAGAAATCTGACAGAAATATTTTGTTGTTTAGATATATATATATAAATCTTCTCTCACGCTTTTTCTTGATGGTAACCAATAAAAGTTTCTAATTGCCATCTATTATTAGTAAGATTTACTAAGAAAAACAATACTACTAATATCTAATTTTGATAACAAGTCAATATTATTTGATAAAGAAATAACATTGCAATACAAACTTCTTATATCACCTATTCTAATACCATGGTAAATCATTGATTATTTAACTCGAAAGTCTAAGTTTTGAATAAAGATAATTTTTAGTAGAAAACTGTTATCCACATTGTGATGGGTCGATTCCATCAATGTGTATTGGAGGAGAGAGAGAAATAAGGAATAAATTTGGGAAATGTATATTTGTTGCATTGGATCCTTCGCCGAAGTGCACAAATTAAAAGGTCACCTTTTATATATATATATATATCTTTTATAATTTATTTAATTAATGTGTGTCTTTTGAAATTCTCTCTCTCTCTCTATATGGAAACACCTTGAGAGCTAAAATCCAAAGCAATTGAAAATCACAAGACAAAGAGCAAAAACATGTAGTGGCTTTGATAATTATATATCCTTTCTTTCAAATCTCATATTTTCTTTTCTCTTTTTTCTTTTTTCCCCTATTATATATCATCACCATCCAAAATTTTCTTTTCCTCAGCATCTCCTCTCTCTAAATCTCTCAAATTTTTTTTTTTAAATTAAAAAAAGAAATCCATGCACCTATAATTATTATTTGAATTGAAAATGGGTCTCTTCAATTCAAGTATTTTGCTCTCGGAAAATGATGTAAACTCCATGGAATTCACTTTTCTTTTGAGATATGTCAACTCCAAAGAAGATGATCAAGAAGAAGATGGACAAGAGGAGACATTAAATGGAGGAAGAAGCAACTCAGTTGAAGATGATGATAATGGGTTCAAAACTCCAACATCTTTGGAGCATAAAATTCCCACAAGTCTTCAGTGTCCGATGGCGCCGAGGAAACCAAAACCTCGACGGTTGACGAAGCGGAAGGCCGTGGAACGACACCGGTTGTTGCTGGATCTGTCCTCTGAGATTCAGTCTTTGTTTCCAGCTGAGTTTCTTGTAGGCCTTGGTGGTAAGATCAAGAGGGTTAGACAATAAAAGAAACTGAAAAAAACTTTGATCCATAACTTTTTACATAAAAAGATATGTACTGTACTACCTATTTTTCTTTTTCTTTTCTCTTGGGTTTTCTCAGTTCTTAAAATTGATATTGTAGAAATTAATATCTGTGCTTAGATAATGATCTTACCTCCGGCTGACTCTCTTCTCCGGCAGCGGCGAGGTGCAACTTTGTTAGCTTAAAATTATCTGAAATCTTTAACATAATATCATAACAAAATTTATGAATGTCTCTCCTTTTTCTTTTGTTTTTTTTGAAATAGTTAATTACTTGTTTGTTTACTAAACCACGCAGTCCGATTCATCCTTTATAAATGGCTTGATGACTTAGAAATTGAATTATCAACCTCTCTTGGTAATTATTAACATTTTGATAAATTAATCGCACTCGCACATACATATAAATCATATCCATTAATTCGTATCACAATTTTGAAAAGAGAAAAGAAAAGAATGTATGCTTATCAAATATTAGGAGTCTTATTAAGTGTGTTATACATGGAGTTATATAAATATGATAGTAAAATATAAAATGGAGAGTGTAATTTGAAAAGGGTATAAGGTATTAAAAATATATAAACACATAGGATTCTCTGATGAATGGCATTTTTTGATTGTCTTGGTTCATGATGTTATTTGAATTGGGTCCCTTTCAAATAACTACAGTTGACTTTTAAATCAAATGGTTTGGTTTCTTTTTTTATCATTTTGACTAACATATACCAAACAATAGACATTTATTGATGTTATATATATATAATATTTATGTTCTGACCATTTTTATTAAGCATTTCATAATAATTTTTGGCATAGGAATGACCTTTGAGATGAGGGAAAGGGAAAGAGCATAGGAAGAAGGATGTTGTTCTTTCATTTATTTATTTTGCAGATCATATGAAATTATTAAAAGGATTTAAAAATAAAAATAAAAAAATCTCACGCCTTTCCTCGAAAATAGAAAATCCTAAAGCTAAGATGCCTTTTTATGTTTGCAACTTCCCAAAAGTATAATCATTCCATTCTCAATTCCAATGTTAACCAACTCTCATACCCATTTCTATTTTTACCTTTCTTTCTCTTTTCCTTTTAATATTTTTAACCCATTATTTAGTCATGGGGTTAAATAGTTTCTTACTTTTCGATTCTTCATTTTCCTTTTCAAATTGTTGATAAAAACACTTTGAAAATCTATTTTATTTTTAGAATTCTTTTAAAAAATATAAAATAGCTACAAAATATTTATTTTCGTTGTATAAAACAACTTCAAAAATAGAAAAAACTCACAAACTAATAATGACAATATCAAAAATGTCTTCATCAACAATTATTTTTCAACGATCTTGAACCAAATAATTCAAGATTTATAATTGATTAAAAAAAATATCATTATTAAAATAAAAATAGCAGAAGAGTAAGAGAATAAAGACATGAAAAAGAAAAAAATCACAAAAGCGAAAGAAAAGAAAAATGATAAAAAGAAAGGATAAACTTATAATATTTAAAAATAGCTAACTTCATGAAAATCTTTTTAATTTTATTATACGGATGAACTATAATTATTTAACTGGTTTGTTATATTTATGAGAATGAACTTTAAGTTTTTTCTTTTTTATTTAGGTTTTGGAAAGTTAATTCTTAAAAAACTGTTTTTAATAGATAACTGTTTGAAATTTTCCATTTTTCTTTCAACTAAAATGGATTATATATATATTTGGCATCTCTACTTAAATAATACCTTCTTTTATATTTGATATATTTTTAAAATGTAATAAGTTAAGAATGTTTTTATATTTAATGCATCAAATATAATAAATATGAATTCCATCATTTAATATATTTGAATGTTTCAATTTTTTCTTTCCACCAAAATTGATCCCTAATTGTTTGTCTATTACAAGGGGACATAAATAAATTAGTTGAGTATTCAATTTTCTTCACTCCACTATACATTTACAATTTATACATTAATTGCAATCCATGCTCTAATGAATTATTTGTGCATAAATCAATTATAAAAGCTAAAATTTCTGTCAACTATACGGGAGACTACTTATTTATTTACCCTACATGAGATTATGTTTTCAATTAATTTTTTATTGGTTTAACTACTTAAAACTATAGGTTTATTGAATTGACGATTAAAATTTTCCGTCTAGTTTTATAAATATCTTTGGAATCATTTGTAATAATTATGTAATGAGTAATATATATCAATAATCTCACTAGGATTAGACACTCAATTTTATTCATGGACTATTTGGACAGTATAGTTTAAGTTGTATGTATGTTAGTTTAAGTAGCCAAAATAATTACAATAGCTTAAACCTCGTTAGAAATGGATTCCTACTGGAAGATAATTTTAGAACATTTACAAAAGATGTAGGAAATAATATTGTAAATTTAAATTTGGTTAAATTGCATTTTCAACCAGTATAATAGAAATGGTTGGATTGGAAGTGACATTAATTAGTTTTGTTGAAATATATATAGAGTTGGGGAAGAAGACGAAGATAGGAATGGAAGGCCATGCCATCTTGTCGTAGCAATATTTATATTTTACATGAATCAAAGTTGGAAACTTTGTGACCATAGATTCCTATATTTTACAAAATATGATTTAGCTAGTCTCTAACGTAAAAAAAAACAATGGTATGATTTGATGAAATTTCGTGTATGTATAGTAAATAAATTGATTATATAATGAATGTCGATTTCTATAAAATGATGAGAATGGATTAAATTGATTTGAGAAATATCAAAACTATTCGTAGACTCGTTATTAAAAGATTAGACATTTGAATGTGGACAATAAGTAGGCGTAGCGACTCCATACGCGGAGTAGTTGGATTGGAGGTAGCCCAAATAAAATTTCGGCCCATTTATTTGCTCATTTTATGTTAAAATGCCCAAAACTTTTCAATTTTACATAAATGGCAATTTCTTTTTTTTTTTTCTTTTGGTAAATTAATCTATCCTGAATTTTTGGATTTTATAAATATGACAATCTATTTGAAATTAGTTTTCTTTTTCTTTGTTATTCCTATATTGTAGACATATGTCCCGAACAGGAAATAACAATAAAATTAAAAGATCTATTAAGAAAATGGATCTTTACAAAATTAAAACAAAGTCATGAAATATTTATATTGTATTGAACAATTTTAAAAACAAAAAAAACTTACCCGCCTCCGATAAGAAATTCCAAAAATGCCTTTGTTAAAATCTAAACTAAATAATAGCAAAATTTAAACATTTTTTTTAAAAAAATATCTTTGGTACACGATAGTTTAATTTAGTTTTTCAACTATCGCTTAGATTTGGTTTGTTTAGATTTAATTGTTTAAATTTCAACAGTCAAATCATTATTTTTTTGTATACTGTAATTTAGATTTGATCGTTTAAATTTGGTTTCTTTTATAGACCATAGTTTAAATTTGACTATTTTTGTATATTTAAATTTAGGAAGTCAAATCTAAATGGTTTTTGTAAAGATTATATGGTGTTTAAATTTGAAAAAGTATCATGAACAAAAAAAATTAACTATTGAAAAATTAATACAATCACGCATAATGATTTTCTGTCTCATGACTCCTCTTACAAGAGCATTATCTTAAAGATTTTGAGTAGCTACACGTTTTTTTGAAGGACACAAAAAGAATTTACTAGAACAATGGAAAACCAAAGGCCTTTGATGTATCTTAAATTATAAGGTTTGTTACTATCATAGCCTTAAAGAGTTTAGTTTGATGCATTATATTAGTATGTGTATTGTTCGTAACACACACACACATATATATAGAAAGAGAGAAAATAAAGAATTATTGAGATTGAGAGAGTAAAGAGGTTTTTAAGAGAAGAGCGGGGTAGGTGAGGTGAGGTGGAGGTGGCGTGGCGGCGGATCACGTGGGACTACCGCTTTCATGGGCCCTACCGGAGGCGACGGTGGATATAAAAATTGCTGCTATAACACCTCCATACGATGTCGTATTTTAACGTTTCTAATACACGTAGACCACGTGCCGCAGTTTCCGTTCCACTGGGGGCGGACCCACATTTCACCTCCACCTCGTCTTTGTTATTTCTTTATCATCCCGTGAACGCTTTGGTTGGACGATTACCATTTTCTTTTCAAATCAATTTATTCTTATTCTTCTTCTTCTTCTTCTTCCCATTATTATTTCCATTTCTTTTCTTTTTCTTGTTTTCTTTTTTCAATTTTATATAACATTTTATCTCAATTAATATAAATAAAACATATTGTTGTACAAATATTCATGCATCACATTATTTTATTAACACTTTCCCACCTTTACTATAATCCATATTTTAAATCTTCCTTCCATTCAAGGTTTCTTGTATGTTGAGGTTAGTTCATATGTCCCCATTTCTTTTGTTGTAGGAAAACAAGTTGGAAGTCTAAAAGAAATATTGTGTGAGAATAAATTTGTTTTAGGGTTTTTTTTATTGCCGTGTTTAGAGAGTATTTTTTTAGAGTTAAAAGGAAAAGGATTCATGGTCTGAGTATACGAACTTTGCCATGAAAATGTGTGTATACTACACATCATCATTTAGAGCTCTTTCTTTTGCTTTTTAAATTATTAACAGTGTATTGTTTGGCTTTTAAGTAAAGTTTTTGTTTCTATTGTAATATTGAGCGGTTGAACTCTTGTGTTCTTATAAGTTTGATTATTGTCGTTTGGATGTATTTATTTTCTTTGATTTAATTAACTTACTCTCTATACGTATATTACAACAGTTATTCCTTGCTTCTTAGGCTTTATATATATATATTCCATCTCCTAATCAAAGATTATTTGTGGCACTTGAATTTAAATCTTAGCCTAAGAGAGTAAAGGTTGGAGCGGAACGTTAGTTTAACATGAGTGTTAGAAAAACTTACACGATCCTTCACTATTTTCAATCTTTCTTTCTTTCGACAATAGTTTACTAGTAGCCTCAATTAAATCTAAAAAAAAGTTTATGTACATGCATCAAGAGATTTTCATACCTTCCACCATCCGTAGAGTGCGAATTTTAAGATGCTAGCTATTTTTCTAATACATTGCTTCAAGCCTTTTCAAAAGCTCTTTGGCGGTCAAAATTCCTTGCATATTTGCGAAATCATTCTTAACCAAATTTTACCGAATTTCATTTGCAACTCTCAAATCCATTTCCTCCTATTGTTCATCACTCATGCTGGATTCTTAGAACCTTTCCTGGAATTGTCGTTGGGCTCTTCCGAACTACCTAGAAACACAACTATCTAGTCTTCCTTTCAAGTACTTTGTGTGACCCTCATTGTATTGACACATTCTTGACTTGCACTTTTTGTCACAAGTTGAAGTTGATTCTTCCATCAAATTTCTCAATATCAAACTTTAGTGGACTCAAAAGTTTAGCATATCTACTTCACTTCCTTGCAAACACCTCACACTATTCACAATACCGCAACTTGTTTCAAAAAAATTCTTTTATGACGTGGAATTCAAACAATGTTACAACCAGAAAAGTAAACTTAAAAATTCAAGAAACAATTGAAACTAAAGCTTTGATACCACTTATTGGAAAAAGTCCACCCACTTAAATTTTAAGGGAGCGTTTGACGCGCAGGTTCGAAATTAAATGCATGTGGGTTTATTTGATGGGGTTCTGATGCTTGGGCTTACAAATCTATGTGTTTAGGGTGCATGAATTGGAAATCTAGAATTTTTTATACAGGTGTTTGATTTTGAATTTATGGGTTTAACTAATTTATTTGGTTTTTTTAATTAATTATACGTCCTAAATTTATTTTGTATAAATTTTTAAATTTATTTTTTTTATATATTTTGTACTTCTAATTCAATGTCTTGTCTCTATTGATTTTAATAAAAATGATGTAAAAACGAGAAACTTTAATATTAGATAACAATAATTTTGATTACAATTGCATTAACATGAATGGTCTAAGTAGGAATATTACTCACAAAATATAATAAATCATTTAATTGGATGAAGTTTACAAAAGTTCTAGTTAAGCAACATTAAAAGTGATCTAATTGGTTTCAAAATAACTATAACCAAAAGGGTCATGCAAAAATGAAAGGCAAGTAGAGTTACATTTAGCCATAGTTATTGTTGTCATTTTACAAAACACGTGCAATGTATTTTAAACTACTCTTATCAATAGAGGTCTAAATAAAAATGAGTCTTTTTTTATTTTAAAAAGAAAAATATTTTTTCTTAAGTCAATCCAAATAAGTCGTTTAAGTGTTTTAATTAAATTGACTAATAAAAAATAAAAAATTATTAAACTAAAAATAAACCAGAGTGTATATGTGATATATAATTATAATTTTCATTATATTATCAATATATTAATATTTGATTTATACTCAAAATCTTCACCTTGAAAAGATATAACAAAATAAACAAAATCTTCTAAAAGGAAGTAAATATTAATTTTAAATAAAGAATATAAAAGAGATAATTAAAAAAATGATCTAATAATATTAGTTATAAAAAAAACTCCAAAAGAAAAGAAACTAAAAGATTGAAAAAAATGTGTATTTTAAAAAATATTATTGTGACTAAATCAAATGTATATATGGAACGACTTAGATAAAAACTGTTTTCAAAAACTCATTTTTATTAATTTTTCAAGGTTTGCAGCAGTTGCAAAAGTGGTGGTCGAAAGTTCGTCGATTGAGTTTGTCATAAATCACACCTAGTAGTCGACTGACAATGGTCGCTGGGTGGTGCTTGGAGTTGGTTGGTGAGTTTTCTAGATTGAATTTGAAACCAAAAGCATAGACTCATTTAGAATGGGTTGGAGTCCATGTTTTCATTTATGTTTTGTGTCATGAATTGTCACTACAACATTCTCCAAAAGCATGTGTGTATTAATTGACACTTTTAATGTTTCCATTCTCTTTTATTTTTTTGTGTTTTACATATTAAAGAGTTTAATTAATAGGAAGATAATTCTTGATATTATTTTATTTACTATCACAAATTTATTAAATCTAGACCTCATTTTATAGTTCAACTTTTAATCTCAATATTCTACTATTATTATTTTAATTTCTTATAGTTTTGTTAAGAAAATCTTAACTTTGGTAATTCTCTATTTCTTTTTAAGAATATTACATTTTGATATTATTAAGATTTCTACCTCTAAATCACCCCATTTAATTTAGTTTCCTTTTAAAATAATTAATTTTAAAATTTTCAATTTTTAATTTAAATACTAATATACAACTTTATTAAAGCTTTAACAAAATTTAAAATTTATATAACACTTAAATTATACAAACTAAGAATTTTTTTCACATCCCTCTACGACATCATCCCTTGTTATCGTTGTCTATGTCGAATGCATCTATGATCTGTGTCAGAAACATTTAGTCGTCAAATATGCTGAACAATTTGTTTTATATCTTACATGACTTCGTCACACATTGGTCTGAAGAGTTCAACATTGTTTTCCATGAAAACCCGATGTACGTCTTGAACAAAATTATTCTAAATGATTGTAAAAAATATAATTAAAAAAATGTGCATGCTTGTATTAAATTTATAAACACAAATCATATTAAAATTCTAAACACAA
The DNA here is from genome assembly GCF_000004075.3 of Cucumis sativus. Lineage (NCBI taxonomy): Eukaryota > Viridiplantae > Streptophyta > Magnoliopsida > Cucurbitales > Cucurbitaceae > Cucumis > Cucumis sativus. The sequence continues at coordinate 21,332,392 of NC_026655.2, read as the reverse complement.
ATCATATTAAAATTATTACCATGCGATAACAGTAAGTGCCATCAGGTGTGATAAAGCATTTGGTAATCAACAAGTATCAGGAAAAGTGGTTATTCGATACTGTCAGCTCGTGTGTTGCTACTGCTTCTGCATAAAAATTATTTCGTGATTATCACTATTCACACAAGATTTCGAAGAAATGTATTTCGTGGAATTTAACTTTGTATATTGATTGAAATAGTGGATACAGTCTCTAGTATTTACTTCTTTAATGTTTTCTCTTGAATACAAGTTAAAAACCTAGAACTTCTTGATTCGGTCTTCAGGATGGTATAGTTGCAAGTCAATTTAAGTTTCAATTTTCTAGAATCCAAGGAACATTTAATCTTTCAAGTCCTCAATCTTTTAGAAGATATTGATCTCGAACTTGATAAGAACTTGCACGTCTTGAGAGCTTTATAGAAGTTTGAATCTTTAATTCTTAAGAGCTTTAGTACTTGAGAGTTTCAATTCTTCCTTCCACCCAAGATCTTTAAAATGAATTGGAAGGTCTCTATTTATAGAGAATTTCCACGGGTTTTAGGTGGACTTGGGCTTAGGTTCATTGCCTGTTGGATTTGGGCTTGGGCACATTCATCTGTTGGACTTGGGTTTGGGATCATTGTCTTTTTCGGCCCAATCACAATGTTTGTTGTGATGAGTGGTGCAATTTAATTGGCCAAAATTTATTGTTCAACAAATGCTCATTTTTGAGATTCATAAACGTGTAAGAGTGGGTGAATCTCGAAAACGATAAGCTGAAACAAAAAATACAATTAATTTGTTCTTGGCTTTGACTCCAGTTATATGTCAAATTAATTATACTATGCATTTGAACATAAATTTGATTAAAATGAAGTTTGGAGTACAATTCAATGTCAATTTTGTAGTGAATTTTGATTTTAATAAAATCCATTTAGAATATGGCAAAGAGACTTTTTTTTTTTTTTTTTTTAACTCATGAATTTAACAAGAGAATTGAGACTTAAAATTGAGAAGATTGGAATATTGCCAACTCATTCAAGTTCAAAGTTTTGATTTTTTTTTATTTGCACAAACTTCTAATTTGAATCTACCAAAAATTGTGTTAGTTAAAGATGAATTGCCACAAACTTCAATTTTGTTTACTTAATTTGAAATTGAAATAAATTTATGGTTTGGAATAAAGTTTTTAATTCTGGTAGAAACAAAAATGATTTGGAGATTTTTTTTAATTCATTCATTTGTGGACTTAAAGAAAGAACTCACGTCAAAAAAAAAAATTATCATGTTTATTAATTAAAAAAATATAATTATTATCTTTTTCCTTCTGCTTTTCTTTTTCTTTTTGTTTTTGTTTTTTTTTTAATTTTTCGTTTTCTTTTTCATTTCCTTTATTTCGTTTCTTTTTAATTACTTTTTTTAAGTCTTCTTTTCTTTTCTTGTTTTTCTTGTTTTTCATTCTTTTTTTATTTTTATTTTTTTAAAACCATTTTGTACTCCCATTTTCTTTCGGCCCATTTTCTTTTTTCAAATTTTCAAATTTTTTCTTTTATTTATTAATAACATTTTTTACTCATAAGTTGAGTTTCACTTTGACACTTTTTTTTCTAGCTATTACGTGAAGGTCCTATGTAAGCATCTTGGTTTGGTCTCCTGGACGTCCTGCTTCTTTGTTGGCTTCATGGGTTTGTACATAATAGACGATGCAAATCGATCATGGCTCCCACTATTTCATATGTAACACATTGAAGATGAATATGTTGGTGATGATCCTCTTAGTTGTGTCACATTGAAGATGGAGATGGAGATTCTATAGGTTGTGACACGCCGTAGATGTAGATGATGACGGTTACGACACGTCGAAGATGCAAATAATTATGGTTGCAATATGTTGAAGAAGCAGATGAAGATGATGATCTCTCGGTTGCAACACAGAGAAGATGAAGATGATGATCCTCTCGACTGCAACACAGAGAAGATGAAGATGATGATCCTCTCGACTGCAACACAAAGAAGATGAAGATGATGATCCTTTCGACTGCAACACATTGAAGATGAAGATATGATCTTCTCGACTACAACACATGGAGAAGATGAAGATGAAGATCCTCTCAGCTGCAACACATAGAAGAAGAAGATCCTCTTAGTCATAACACATAGGAGAAGATGAAGATAATGATATCCTCTCGACTGCAACATATGGGAGAAGATGAAAAAGATGATGATTCTCTCGGCTGCAACACATAGGAGAAAATGAAGATGATGATCCTCTCATTTGCAACACATGGGAGAAGATGAAAATGAAGATGATCATCTCTGTTGCAACACATAGGAGAAGATGATCATCTCAACCACAACACTTAGGAGAAAAGGTAGAGCTCCTACTTTGACTATGCCCAATTTCTTTTCTTTCATTCATTTTATTGTTGCAATTCTTGTAAATATCATATTTTTGTTGAACGATAATGATTCTTTTTTTTTTTTTTTTTGTAGCTGCTCATAAATTTTATTTTCTATTAAGATTACATCATCACGATGAAGCATAATACCTCCTTTTTTTGTGTGACTGAATTTAAAGTAAAAGTTGTCTACATACCATTTTTATAACACAGGGATCAAGTCATAACATAGTTCAACTGACTTTTTTTTTTTTTTTGCTATTGACCTTTTAAGCTCTTGTGGACTAAGAGAACCATGCAGTTTAGGCTCTTGCAATAAGGAGGTTTGCATATTTAACAGGTCATATTTTCATCAAGAATTTGCTCACCCTCTTCATTTGTAGAATTGGTGAATATAATAAATATTGGCTTCATTGTCAAAGAACCTTCTATATTTATGTCAGCAGACAACTTCCTCTTCATGCGTGATGGGACACGACTATAAATCTTCTCGTCATTGTTTTTTTTCATGAAGTGATTTTACTTTCAAAGTTTTCATCTCTTTTTCATGTTGATCGTTTGTCATCTTTAGGTGATCAAAAACAGATGTTGAAGGTCGATCTTTCTTCGATGTGAAGATACTTAGCCTTTTGAAAGCTGAAGTTTGAGTGAAAGTAGACATTGACATTAGTTTTCTTCTTCTTTCGTGGCCATACTCAATCCTTGAAAGACTGAAGATCGAGTAGTTGAAGGGTTGATACAATCAAAGACAGAAGTCATTTGCTTAATTTCATTTGAATTGTCGACTTCTTCAGAAGATGCATAATTGTTGTCGACTTCTACTATGTTGACAGCATGACATGCAGTGATTTCTAACACTTCATTTGAATGATGTTCAAGGAAGTTTCTTGGAAGAAATTCTAATAAAGTTACCGATCGTTGAGGTTGAAGAAGATCATTGTCCTCCTCTTGCACAAACTTAGGCTTCCACGTTTACTTATTTCTTTCCCCTTCTTTTTATGGGAGATGCTTCCTTTTGCATGCTTTTCATGGAATGACAATTTTTAATGAGATGGAAGGATGGAAGAATGGAAGGAGTGATTGATTTTCAGTGTAGGATAGAAGTGTGTAGATAAATTTTGAAAATTTGAAGGTAGAATGTCAAAGAAAATAAGGGAGAACGAGAGAGGCAGAAGAAAGTTTTTAAGTTACAATGAAGGCAGAATGGTCGAAAACTAGAGTTTTTAATGAGATGAAGTCGTGTACCTCGTACATGACATTACTACATGAATGACATGTGGCAGCTTTCAAGTGAACGCTAGAGTTAATTACCAAATAGTTGACTGTACGGAAGTCGTGTACCCGATATACAACTTCACCACTATGCGACAAAACTGGTCGTTAACGCTATTGTTGATTGTCGAAGAATACACTTGTACCCGAGTTGTGTACTGGGTGCACAACTCCAATCAGTAAATGTGGACCAGGTCCACGACACCAGTCAGCTTTATTGAAACTTCGCTCACCTATTTTTGACAATAGTTTGGCAAATACCCTAGATTTGTCATTACTTTCTAAAAACACATTATTTTTTTTAAAAAAAAAGTCCTAATAATTCTATTTTATTATTTTATTCAATATATTATTTAATATTCTTTAGAAAAAAAAAGCATATTATTATAAATACTATGATATGTGTGTTAAATAGATGTCCATCCTTAATGTCTATAGCTGAGATGTCAATCCTTAGTGACTATGTATTTCACTTTAAATGTGTCAAATTGTTTATAAATAGTGATATTTTATTGGTTTTGGAAGTCACACATATATTGATGAAATTCCCAATAATTTGAAGAAAGGAAATGGAGGAAATCGGAGAAATTTCATTTTCTTTATTTTTCTTATTTTTCTTATTTGTTTATTTATATATTATATTATAATTATTTTAATATTATAATATTTTGATATTCGTGTTAGTTTTGTGTCTTTTTTTTTTTTTTACAACCCATATTATAGTTTGAGTTAAAATATAATGTTAGATCTTTTAATTCTCATTCTTCCATCTCTTCAAATTTTAGTTGTATAATATTTTGTTTATTGAAAATTTTAAATGGGACGTATATACACATAAGTGGGGCTTTTTTATTTTTATGAAAGAATATGTTCATTTAAACAAATTAATACATAAAAGATATATTTTTTTTTACTTGTTTTTCTCCATATTTTATGATGATCTTTATTTTTAACAGTAAATGAATTGAATCCTAAGCAATATTTAAGCATACTGGAGATGTTTTCATTTTTGAAATTTTAGATCTTGTGCATTTTTATTTACTAGATGATTTGAGACGGCAACTCTTTTTGGTGTTCATACACTATTTTTTATAACTTTGGTAAATTTTAAAAGATTTGTAAAGCTATTCATGAAAGTATTTTATTTACTTAATTGTCAATTGATTGATTAAAATAATTTTTTAATAAGAAATTTTGATACCAATCACAAATTGCCACGTCATTTACTAAGTTAATTATGAAAAATATAAATAATTAAATTTGAGATTAATTAAAAAATTGGCATGTGTTTCAAATTAAAATTAAAGACATAAATTGAACAATTTTGATGATGCCACATGTTTTCATTATGACAATTGGATCAAGTTAATTATTTTGGTCAAATTAAATATTATTTATTTGAGTCCAAATTTAATTGAGTAAAAAAAAAAAAAAAACTTACTTTAGCTCAAAGCTAAATATGACTCAAATCTATGTGGTTGAGCTCATGGGTCTGGTCCATGGACTAACTAGACTCAAACACATAAAGTCTATCGGAGAACTCTATAAATAGATGAGTTCTTCTAATTTTCAAGGGTTAAGAAATTTTTTACTTCAAAAGATCTAGTGAGAATTCTCCCAAGAGCTAGAAGACTCCGTAACTTCTGAAGTCGACCACCCTCAAAGATTGAGGTTCCTTTGAAGATACAAGTTTTTTTTCCAAGACATCAACTTCAAGAACATCATGTACGTGCTCCGCTTCTTCAAATCAAGCGTAGGTGTTCAATCAACTTTGATAACATCATGTGCTATGCTTCCTCATAATCAAGCGTAGGCGTTCAATCAACTTTGAGAACATCACTTGTTCCACTTCCTCAAATCAAGCGTAGGCGTTCAATCTACTTCGAGAACATCACGTGCTCCGCTTTCTCAAATCAAGCGTAAGTGTTCAATCAACTTTAAGAATATCACGTGCCCTGCTTCTTCAAATCAAGCATATGCGTTCAATCAAGAGAGAATCAGAGGATCAAATACTAGAGACTGAACCATATTGCATCACATCAACATAAAAACAACATCAACTCAAGTTCAATGTCTGCCACGATGGTTAATATAACAGTCGAGGTTGCCATGGCGGAGATGGAGAGAAAAATAAATTTCTTAATTAAAGTTGCCAAGGTGCAAGATCATGAAATTGCTACCTTGAAAGATCAAATGAAAACTCATGAAACTGCTGAATCAAGTCAAACTTCTGTTGTCAAATTTGGTGACAAAGGAAAGAATGTGGTGCAAGAAAATCAACCACAACAACAATCAGCTTCTGTGGCTTCCCTCTCAGTCCAACAATTGTAAGATATGATCATAAGCTCCATAAGAGCTCAGTATGGAGGACTGTCACAAACTTCTTTTATATGTACTCCAAGTCATATACCTAGAGAATCAATGACCTACAAATGTCTGTTAGGTATCAACCTCCAAAATTACAACATTTGACTGAAAGGGCAATCCAATACAACACATTGCTTACTTTGTTGAAACATGCAAGAACACAAGATCAAGGGGAGACCAACTAGTCAAGCAGTTTGATCGTAGCTTGAAAGAAAATGCTTTCGAGTGATATACTGATCTAGAGCCGAAAGTTATTGACAACTAAAAACAATTGGAAAAGAAGTTCTTTAACCGCTTCTACAGAATCAGATACACTGTGAGCATGATGGAGCTTACAAACACATGACAATGAAAGGGAGAGTCAGTCGATATATAAACCAATAAAGAGTTCTAAGCTTAGATTGGAACGACAAGCTCACAGAACTGTCTGCAGTGGAGACGTGCACCCAAGGCATGCACTAGAAACTTCTTTATATTTTGCAAGGAATAAAATCTCGTACTTTTGAAGAATTAACGACTCGCACTCACGACATAGAGTTGAGCATCACTAATAAGGGAACTAAAGATTTCTTAATCTCTAAAGTAAAAAAAAAAAAAAAAACAAAGGAAGAATGAAATAAATGACACTAAAAAGATCGTGAATATTGTCATAAAAGAGTCCATGGTTGTTCATGCAACACCATTGAAATCTCTCTAAAAGAAAAGAAACAAAAGTTGAAAGAAAGCATGATGGCAAAAGACGTTCAACTCTTAGAGAAAGACAGAAAAAGTATATTCATTTTCTGACTCTGATGTTGCAGACATGCTAGAGCAACTAATCGAGAAACAACTTATTCAACTGTCAGAACGCAAACGGCCGAAACAAGCAGGAAAATTAGTCCCTCTATTGAAAAGTGTTTCATGTTGAAGGAACGGATTCTAAAGTTGGCTCGTAAAAAGAAGATTGATTTGGATATTAATGAAGTATCTTAGACAAATCATGTTGCAGTCGAGATGGCTTCAATTGTTCCACCATCAACATTGTTTTATGATCAAAGGGAAAATTTGATTCAATTTGGGACTTTTGAACCTACACTTGTTCAATTCCAACAAAATATTGTGACGATGGACATTCTCAAAACAAAGAAGAGACTGTTGAGGATGATGTCGAATAATGGATAGTTGTGGCACGCCAAAAAGGGAGGCAAACAAATTCCATTCAAACGAAGTCACACTTCCATCAAAAGCATGCAAAAGAAAGCATTTCGAATAAAATGAAGGAAAAAAGAAACAAGAAGATGTAGAAGTCTAAGCTCGTTAAAGAAAAAGACAAGGACTTCCTTTGACCTCGATGGTCAATAACTTTGACATAATTCCTCCCAAGAAACTTCCTTGATGATCATCCAGAGGAAGAATTAGAAGTCATACATTGTTGTCAGCATAGTAGAAGTTAACAACAATTATGCATCTTCTGAATAAGTCAACAATTCAAATGAAACTAAGCAAAGTACTTCTGTCTTTGATCATATCAAGCCTTCAACTACTCGATCTTCAGTCTTTCAAAGATTGAGTATGACCACAAAAGAAGAAGAAAAGCAATGTCCAATCTCTACTTCCACTTAAACTTCAGATTTCAAAAGGCTAAGTATCTCAACATCGAAGGAAAATTGATCTTTGACATCTGCTTTTGATCGTCTAAAGATGACAAGGGATTAACACGAAAAAGATATGAAAATATTGAAGGCAAAATTGTTTCATGAAGAAAAAAATGACGGTAAGATTTACTGTCAGACCCATCATGCATGAAGAGGAAGTTGTCCATTGGCATAAATACAAAAGGTTCCTAGACGGTGAAGACAAGACTTATTATATTCACCAATCTTACAAACGAATGAGGTGAACAGATTCTTGATGAAAATATGAGTGTTGGACTTCCAAACTTAATGATTCTTGTATTAATGGATGTAAATGAAAATCTTCTCCTCTGGGTGATCAATTGTTCTTTTCGGAGTTGATGACAGAAGCCTCAAATATTGTGGGATCTTTCAACACAGGAGTTAGACATCTTCTTCATTTTCATGTCATTGGGCAGGAATTGACAGTTACATGACGCGATTGATTCATTGTTTTGAAACTAATCAAACCACGTCGATATAAGGTTGAATGTTGATTGTATATGTTACAATGAATGTTATTGCTATTAGAAAGATTCTCAAGAAATATGATAAGGTACATAACTCTGTAAATGGAAGGAACTTTAAATTGAAAATGTGAGTTGAACATATAGAGCTTTTACAATCTCCTTGGCTTTGTTTGAATTTTAAAGGATCCGAGGATGGGGATTATCCTTTAGGATTCTCCACTCACTTTTCCTTTAATGTCAATGCGGCACCGACAATGACATTGATGCTTCCAAATTCTATAAAGTTATAATACAATCTTACTTGCCCTATATGCTTGAAAACATTATTTGATCCATATGCTTTGGGTTGTGGACATCTCTTCTACAAATCATGTGTTTGTTTAGATGCTTCAGTGATGATTTTTTTATGGATCAAAGGTTGCTAGTCGAGAATCTAAATTCATAGTTTATAGAGAGACTGAAGTATATTCTAAAGCATTGCACATGGTTGAATTGGATATGTTATTAAATAGGTGTAAATATTATTGGAAGGAGAGGCTAGTGGCGAAATGAGTTAGAGTGCTGAAACAAACCAAAGATTTTTAGGATTCACAAACTAGATATGTGGTCAGGTACAAAAAATTTACACTACAAAAAACTCATCTTATAATCACTCTTCATTTTTTAACATAACAGCTTCTACGTTTATCGCCATTTGGAGAAGTTAGGGGCACCAATTTGGCTTTTTGAAATAACGTTTGGGTGTTGCCTTTTTTACACAAACAAAAGAAAAAAGAGGCATGCAAATAAATAGGACTTCTAGGAAAAAAATCAGTTAAACTACATTATGACTTGATCCCAATCAACTTTGATAACATCACATGCTCCGCTTCTTCAAATCAAACGTAGACATTCAATCAACTTTGATAACATCACGTGCTTCGCTTCCTCAAATCAAGCGTAGACGTTCAATCAACTTTGATAACATCACGTGCTCTGTTTCTTCAAATCAAACGTAGACATTCAATCAACTTTGATAACATCATGTGCTTCGCTTCCTCAAATCAAACGTAGGTGCTCAATCAACTTTGATAACATCACGTGCTCTGCTTCCTCAAATCAAGCGTAGATGTTCAATCAAAACATCATGTGCTCTACTTCCTCAAATCAAGTGTAGGCGTTCAATCGAGAGAAAATCAGAGGATCAAATACTAGAGATTGAATCATATCGCATCAAATCAACATAAATACAACATCAACTCAAGTTCAGCTCCACGAATCAAATTTCTCCAAAAATCTAGTGCGAACAATGATCAAATGACATATTGTGTTATAGAAGTTTATCTTCATTTTGTTGACCATTTATGTAAATGAATTAATTGAAAGAAGGCTTTAAAAATAATAATATTGTAAAAACTATTTTATTGATTAATTGTGCTAATATATTTGTTATAGGTTATATTAACAATGATGTCAATAATTGTAGTATACAACAATAACAATTATTAAACGTCACCTAACCAAAAAAAGGTTGGATTAGAATCAATGTCACTCTAAAACTGTCATCCAATATGCGTACATAATATCGATTATAAATTAACATTCTATCAAACTGTCATCGCAGATCTATGATGACATGAATATGATCCAGTTCCCAACTTGCATCATATCAACCTGCCATCGCATATGCATAATGACATGAGATTTGATATCAATTAATAACCAATATCATGGCACGTACGTAACTGTCATTGTACCTATGCGATGTTAGAAAGAACTTCCATAAAAGATAATTCATTATTATATTCTACGATAGTGAGTTATGTGACAGTGGTTTATGTAATTTGTAATCATATGTGATATATGTTCATAGTTCAAAACTTATAGCTAAAGCCAAAATTATTTTAATGGTTGATAGAGAGTAGATGACACAAAATGAAGAAAAACCTATTAATGAAAAAAACATTTACTTTATTTTTTAAACCAAATGATTACCAAACTTTACCTTAATTAATAATCATACTTTCAACTTTGTCACAAATTTGTTCCTAAATTTTAATACGTAACAATTTACTTCATTGTACTTTTAAATTTATAACAATTTAATCATTATAATAATAAATTCATAAAGATTAGACATAAATTTATTTTATTGTACATTACCAGTTTTGTAGATTATAAGTATATATTAGGTTCCTAATTAGTTACCAACCTACAAATGCTAAAAATTTATTAACGATTAACACTAATTTTCAGTGCACACAGACTAACGTTACAACTTTTAAATATAAAGATTAAATTGTTAACTCATTAAAGGAAATGGGACGCTTGCAAAAATGACAAAATATGTTATAATAATTAAGTCCATAGCACACACACCTTACTATTTGCAAAAATGGCAAAAAGAAGCTAATCCCACACATCAAAAGGTAAAATGTCACAAATGCCCTCGTTACTAATACACATTTGATACACCTTATACACGTTTGATACACCTCATACACCCCTTGATACACCTAATATTTTTTTATACACTCGATACATTTGATTGATACACTTGATGCACATGATATTCTTTGATTCACTCGATATCTTTTGATACACACCTGAAACATTACTAATATATGGTTGATACACTGTAGATACATTTAGTATTCTTCACTTATACAATTGATTGATTAAATGCAATTGATATGCTTGAAGTACTACTTATACACTTGATATAGTATTGATATACACTTGTAAACTTGATTCATATACTTGACAATGATTCACTTTACTGATATGATTTAACAATATAATGTTGATATACTTGATAATGATACACTGAGTTAAATCATTCATATACTTAATAATACTCCAATGAACAGCATAAAATTTGAAAAAACAAAAAATGACGTAGTAGGTATATTAACAAACTAATACATATAATATAAGTATATCACAACACTGATATACGAAACTGAGATATAGTAAAACCAAAAGATTAATGTAAAAAAATAAAACAAAATCATTTGAAATAAGATTTAACTCAAAATATACATGGATGAAAGTAAGAAAAAAATCACAAATGAAGTTAAATCACTTCGATCAACAACCATTACATTATATTTTATTGCAATTATTGTACTATTGATATTTTAAAATTAAGAAGACAAAAAGAATAAATAAATTTTCTAATATAAGAATAAACAAATAATTAGGACCTTAAAAAATGGGATAATAAATAAATAATAAGAAAATAATTAAATAATGAGTAGGGCATTAAAAAGAAGAAAATAAATTAGTTATTGAAAGGTAGTTTAGTACTAATAACAAATTTAAGATACAGAACTGAAAATTTTATCATATTTGCAAAGTTCTAAAACAATGTGCTATAACTGTTGTATCATATTCTCAAAATATTATATATGCAATTTCCAAATCTAATACTAGTGAAAAAAATTATAAATTAAAATAAGGTGAAAATTGATGAGACAATTAAATTAAAATTTTATTTTAATATGTATAAACATTTCATATAATTTAGATCTTAACTACTATTTGGTCTTTTAATTTAGTTCAATTAGTTCATTGATTTTCCTACTTCAAACTTTTTATTTTGATACTTGTAATTTCAAAAAGTTTATTTGGATTTTATTTAGAAGAACAATAAACAAAAACATTTTAGAAATATATATATATATATATATATAAAATAGGAATAACCAAATGTAACCCAAAAATATAAAATATAATTAAATTGGTAATAAAAAAAACTAAGGAGTGAGTAGAAGACGAATAAAACGGATTTTATTTTCTTAATAATAATAATAATAAACAAAAAGTGACATAATTTTGATAATTATATCTTTAAAAAAATACATACAAGAATGGGCCCACCATCACCATCGTCCGATTCGGGCATTCGATTAGACGTCGTCTATATACATAACGGACGTGAGTGGTGGCGGGTGATGGGAGGCGGCTTAAGAGAAATGGCAAGCCTACCTGAAAAGCTATGTCACCTTACCCTATCTCCACTAATATTTGGCCACGTTTCGATGTTGGATTGACCGGTTAATTTCCCTCTTCCCGCCCTGTCGGCCCGGTTTTCTCAACCCGTGTGGTCCGCTGTAAGGAACTAACTCCATCTTTTATCATTTTCTTCTCCCACAAATATTGTTTAATCTTTACGTTAGAATCAGTGTAACAATGGAGGGTTAACCATGTCTATATCATCAAAAATATTGACATCTTAATTTTAGATTAATTATAAAAATAAATAAATTTAAATTATATTTTAGTGACAATATGTTGTTTAAATTTTATGTTCTATGACTTATTAGAAATATCAATTCACAAAGTTGATTTCAAACATAAAAAAATGTGGAAATATTGATGAAAATATGATATGTTGACAAATTTTTAATTTTATTTGCTTTATCATGATTAAACAAAATCGTTAAATTTAAAATGAACAAACCCATGAACAGCTTTGTATTTTTGGTAAAAGAAAATACCCTCGAACATTGAGTAGTTTTGAAAATACTAAACTTTCAAAAGTTATTCAAAACTACCATTATCGTTACTAAAATAAACATAAGCCTGACATGATTATTAACCCAACTTATACCGGTATAATACGGAAGTTTTGAAAGCGTGGACTTATGAAGTGTCTTTATATTGATTAATATTTTAAAATCCTTCACGATTTCTTTGCCAAATTTCCTTGAAGAATAATCTCTAAAAAATGCATTGATGGAGATTTTATCGTCTCGTCGAAGAGTCGTTGATGGTGCTTTGGTTGGTAATAAAATTCTACTAATGAATAATGATAAAGTTTATTACTTATACTAGTGATAAAGTCTTTTAGTGATAGATTTTATGTTATATTTGCAATTATTTAAAATTGTTGATATACACTTAATTACTTCCTTTAAAAGTGATATCGATTGTAATTACTCTTTTAAATCTTTCTGCTCTTATCTTAATAAAATTTGTTTGAGTGGGCATAGGACAAATGTGTAAAATCACGCTCAAATTAGATTTTAACCCGTCATGGATCATTTTTGAAACCTAGTGACCAAATTGAAACAAAAATAAAATATCAAAAATAAATTGTAATATTTTGCCAAAGTGAGTTTAGCGACAATTGCTAAAAAATATTCTCTTTTTTATTTTTAATTAAATAGCTAATTTGTATCTAAAAGAATTATGTCTAAATTGTAATGACTCAAGATTAAGAATCGAATAAATTTTGAATTTAGCACATGATGACCCAATATTTCTCGGTCACGTGGCAAGATTATCCTCACGTGTCTTGAATTAACTTTTAGAAATGAAAATTATCCCCATAAACCCACACTAGTTCTAAGTGTGTTATCTCATGTCATCATTTACATGCTTTCTAAGAAAATATCTAGGAGGTCACCCACAGTGGAATTAATCAAAGCTATGGACATTTAATGATTAATTTTGGAGTTTCTATAACTGAGCAATTGAAAAGATAGATGCTCTTTTTTTTAGGTAATAGCTATCAATTTTTAAAGCCTTTCTATATCATGTTTTCGTATACTCGTATTTTATTTTAGGGTTCTTTTATATAGTCTTCCTAGACTATGGTATTACATGCACACCAGTTTTCACTTTGATTTGTCCCTAAACCACATTAGATTAAAATATGTTTTTGGTTTGATACATTTTATAACTCCCCATGTCATTAGATATTTAATTCAAATTTTAATTTTTTTTGACTATGAGACATCACATAAATGATCAATTAATTTTCTAGTGTCAAAATGTTAGAATATATTAAATTATCTAAATCAATTAAACAATAAATTTAAACTTTAAATAACATACATTAATAATAATAGATTAAAACAATATATAGAAAAGTATCCCAAGGATGATATCGATTAAAATCTTAAATTTTCTTAAATGTGTTAATTTACACACCCTCTATCAAATTTTGTTTGATTCGTACGATATGAAATAACGGTTTAAGTAGTCAATTAAAATTCTAAAATTTTCATTAATCAACAAATTTAGACATTTCAATTATAATTATGTTTGAAAACCACTATTCCATTGATAATTCTTAATTCTTTTAAATGTCAGTTTAACAAAATGAATAATTAGAACAACAAATTCTCAAACAAAATTCAATCTTAGAGTCTAAATTGATCATTCCATTCCATGAAAGTTGATAATTTAATTGATACATCAACAAATTTCACACGAAGTTTTTAAAATAAAATCTAAAAAAGATATAAATGAAGACGTGTAAATAGATATTATAAAGATTTATATGGGAAATGACCCATTAGTGTTAGAGATTAAATGCTTATGAAGATGTCATCAAACAATAGTATGACATGTGGACCATCTATATATTTTCTTTTGTTTTTTTCAAAAATAAACGTGTTGATGCCACCAAACGAGATGATCCCATTCCTAAATTAAAATTATATAATTCCTCTCTTCTTGTCATTAATTTTTCTATTAACTTTAGGGGATGCCATTGGTGTCACATCTTTTTCTTTTTCTAATTTTCTTTGGTATATCCTTCTTTTTCACACAATGTTTTTCTTTTTCTTCGATAATTAATTATTAGATCTTAAAAGGATTCTTCCATTTAAAAGAAAAATCATTCTTAAACCTTCCAGGCTTCCAATCCAAACACATACTTTTACTTTATATATTTGGTAGCCTATTAACTATGTGTTACTAAATCTAACGATCAAACTTTCGATATTTTTAACTAAGTTCGTTATTTCGAAATTTGTTAAATTAAAATTGATTTTTTTAATTACTAAAGTAGAAATTTTATTTTCAAATAAGATTGACACACAAAAAAAACAGAAAAAACAACAAATAGTAAATAAAACTTTTGTTTAGAGTCTCTAAAAAATTTATATAAAAAAAAATCTAAAAACAAATACGAGTGGAACCAATTCTCTAATATCAAATGACACGATCATAGATCCCACTTGCCATTCGCTAGTCCGCTCTTATCTACCTGAAAAACATGAAATAAGAAGGGATGAGTATAAAAACACTTTGTAATCCTCTTACCGGAGCCTTTAAGGTGAACTACTAACTTGCTATAATACAGGCATAATGTACAAATAACATGGACGTAGCTAGTGAACCTGAGGGAACATAAATCATACCATAAGTAGCGGCCTCGAAGGAACATAGAACATAAGGGTGTACAGAAGTATGTCAGGAGAGCTAACAGTCACTGTCAGTCTTATCATGCATTTGACGATCAATAGGCTTTATCATAACGTCATAGTCCAAAGTTTCTCAATGCAAATAAAGTCCTTAACATAAGATGTAGATTATTCCACCATACAATAGTATGCTTATATGGTACCATAACTAGAAAAAATAATTACTTATTTTTTAGTGTCCAACCCAAAGGTATCTAGTAGAAGAATAGCTTACCTTAACCTTAGAGTTTAACAAAATAATTCTCAAATCTCACGTAGACACGTAATGAATTTAATTAAAAATTTCATCCAATAAAATCAATTAAAATCCAACTTTAATTCTCCAATTTGCTTACTTGTTGAAAATTAATTTCCAAGTGGGAGAGAGTTCTATAGATTAGATAAAAAAAAAAGTATCCAAATTAATTAAAAAAAAAAAAAACCCAACTTTAGAATGTTAATTGGTATTTCAAAATCCATCTAAAAATACCCAAAAACACCCACTCAAACTCACCAAATCAAGACCAATGAGCGCTAGTCCGCGCAGATGGTTGCGGTTGAACGAGGTTGCACAGTGAAAGACAACAACTAGAATTTCTTACTGAGGAAGATGAAGAACTTTTTAATTTTCTTTTTAAACGCACAAAATCCAAACATTTATAACCATTAATAATAATAATAATACTTCTTTATTATTATTATTCTTTCACCAAAATATATAATAAACCTATATATTTATTTAATGTTTTCCTCTTTCTTAATTAAATCCACAATCATTTTACCATCCAATCAAATCAAATCAACCACCCATATTCTAATCAATTATCTTATTTTCAAACAATTCTAAATATACTTCATCTTATAATTAACTTCACTTTTTCATATTAAATTATTTTTCCAAAACCAAATAATTAATATCATATTCCACAAAAAAGAAAAAAAAATCCAAAATTTTAACTAAATATATATACACTTAATTAATTCAAATTCCATTCAAACCAATATTTTCTTTCAAACATTCCAAATCAAACTCAGATTCTCACTTCTTTTAAATCTTCCTCAATAAATCAATTATTTTAAAATTTCATAAATTCCAATATGAATTATAACTTAATAATTCAATTTTAGTTTTAATATTCAATATAACACCAAAATTATTTAAGATAATTAATAAAAATCTCCTAAATATTTCGAATGTTTCACTTTATTTAATGTATTTCTTAGCTTTAATATTCAATATAATAATCTAATCCATATATAACATAACTTTGCATACATACTTGTAATTTTAGTTACATTACATGTATATTATTACAAACTCTTTTTTTTTTCTTTTGCTTCCATATAATACATGTACTAGTTTTTAAATTGGGAACTCTCACTCCCACGTTTGAGTCTTTCTTTTTATATATATTTAAAGTTTGGATTTAACTTCAAGGTTACGTCAGTATTAAACCAAATGAAAAGTTTTTATCCTCCAAAATTGATATTACAAGAAATATGAAAAAAGTACCAACAAAAAATTACTCAAGGGAGTAAGCGTGTATAATTTAAAATTGTTATAAAATTGACAAATAAAAAACTCAAAAAATGTAAAGATGGAAATAATTTAAGACAAATTTACATGGTTTACTAATGCAAAGACGAAGAGATTTATTACTGAAAGATAAATATAAGTTAGTATAAAATGAAGAGGTGTGGTGGGGTTAGAGACACCAACCAATTTAGTACGAGTTAGAATAAAGTGTAGTACCTAGCAGATCAAGATTATATCCCTCTAGTAAGTAACAATATATACATATATTTTAAATTTGGAGGAAAAAAGAAAGTAGTGGAATGAAATTTGATTGGAAAATGGTACAAAGGAGTGGGACAATACAATGTTGACCATTGTTGGGAAAGGCAGAAGCATCAACCAACCATATCATATCATTCAATTCATTTGCTTTTCTATATCATTTTTACATTTTTCAATTTCCATACCAATGGGAGAGATATGGCTTTTGATTACGCGTATTCATGGCTGTGTCCAGCTCAATTATTATTCATATTCATATATTGTATTATCTTTATCATCATTATTAAATTAATTGATTTATATATATATATATATATATATATAAAGACTCTAAGGAATATATTAATTAAGAACTTTATTTATTGTTAGGTTGATGTTTGATTGGGCATTACAACATTTGGTTCCCACAACTAACACGTAACACACCCTTTCTTTTCAAGCACTATCATTATTGTTAATTATTCCCTTTAATTATATATTGATGCATACAATATAATAAATCTTTCAAAATCTAATATACTTCCACTTTATATATATATATACACATATTCAAATCAACAAACATTACATCAACTCTTTCTTCCATATTCTTCATTTTAATTTTGACTATGGTTCAAATTAAATGTTTTTCATTATTCTTTCTTCTTTTTGTTACCCTAAATTGCTCTAAAGTTTTAAATTTTGTTTTATTAGATTCTCTTAAACTGTAGTTAATTCGTTTTTAATAGTGTTGTGGGTTGTTTTGGATTTTTTTGTATGTTTTAAATTCTAGTATTCTTTGTTATATGATTTACTAAATTTATAAGGAGTCCGTGTAGAATTTGTAAAGGTATATGATTTCAACATGTTTTTAATTGCTCAAATCGGACATCAACCAAAGAAGTTGTGGTTAGAGAAAGATTTGAAAAAATGAACCTATGTAACGATGACTTTACACATAGTGATGCAAGGATCAATAGGGAATACTGAGGCATTATTTTGAATCTTGAAATTTAAGTTTTAATTTTTCTAGGAAACAATCAACAACCAAACTTTGACTACATCAAGAGAAATAAGAGACCAACATCAGTTGGAGGTAGAGAGAAAAGAGGAGTGAAAAGCTCTTTCCCAATTGAAATTTAATTTAGATTTAATGAAAAAAAGTTTATGGTTGATGTCAAAATATGAATAGTGAAAACACATCTAACTTTTTGTATGATAGAGCAAATTTGTAGTTAGGAAAAAATAACATGATTTTCAATATGAAAAGATCTAATCACTGATGTGGTGCTTCCCACACAAACTCTAATTATGCTTAAATTAGAAAGTGTATATGTATAGCAAGTGGTAGAATAGACTAAAGCCATATTGATGTATAATAAGATTTTAACTTGGGGATTTATCCGAGTTTCCTACTCATATTAGGTCATTTGACATACTCCATTGTTCAAATTCCAAGGATCAAACTCCAACCTATCATTGGCCTATGTCGAGATTGTTATTTAGTCTTTGATTTTTGGTTTGTAACAATTTAGTCCTTATATTTTTAATTATATATATATAATATTTAAATTTTTTAATTTAACAATTTTGTCTCTAAAAACAAAATTTATCAAGATTTGATGTTAGCTTTTAATATTTTACGAGGTAGACATTATATTTTATAAAATTATTGAGACTTAAGTAATTTATATATAAATTTATTTATACAAATTAAAAATCTCATTAAATTGTCATACTTAATTCTACCGTAGGGATTAAGGGTGTGTTTGGATTGATTTTTGAAGTGTTTAATATAAGTTGAGGTGTTTGACATTGGTTTAAAATAATTTTTAGAAAAATGAGATTATGAAATAAATCATTTTAGAGAAAACACGTTTAACCAAATTTTAGAATAAATGTTTATTTGGTGTTTAATGAGAAATCTCTTCCAAATATCTATTTTTATTCATTTTTACTATCTATTTTTCAATCTGTCGTTATTTTTGTTTTTCTTTTTAAATGCTTTGAATATTTTTTTCAATGTGTGTTCATATTATACATTTAAATATAGAAATTTGTAAATGTTTCTCTTTTAGCCAAATCTATTTTGCCTTAACATTTGTGAAAAAAACTATGAGGACATCAATGAAAAACACGATTGTTCGATTCGTGGAATGAAGATGAATGAAAAATGTGATCGAATTGTACTTTTTTTTTTGTCTAATTGATATTATATGGTCTCGAAAAAATTATTTATCTTATTTATATTTTGTTGTTAGAAATCAAACTTTTTTTATGGTTATGTATTAACATTTCAATATATTTGTGCTTAAAATTGAATTGTCCAAAAAAAAATTAATATAAAAAATAAAGTTAATGTTTAGTTTCAAGTAACTAAAAAATTAATAATTTTAAGATTTTGTGCCATTAATTTTAAAATATATTTTTGAAAAAAAGATTCAAAATGTGTGTCTTTCTCCATAAAATTAATTCATAATTTAATAGTCATTTATGATAATTAGACTTAAATATAGACATTGTTAGTATAGGAGAAATCAAACATACTTTTGCATATAAATATTTATAAAGAGGTAAAACCAAATATGTAAGTGTTTAGATTTTAAACTCATTTTACAATAAAGTTTTTTTTTTAAAAAAATGTATTCTAAAAAAAACATTTTTTTAAAGAATTATTATTAACAAAATATTCCGTTATTAAATGATTGAAAGCTAAAGTTTAACATATTTTTTTTTATGGAAACTGTTAGAGACACGAAAAAATTGAAAATATTTACAAACTGGGGGTGTTTTAGAAAATATAATAAAATGCTAAAATATTTAGTGTCTATAGAACTATTTAGTACCTAAATGTCACGTGATTATTTGGCTATCTAAATCTAAACATTTTTTTTTAGCATTTTTTGATACACAATTATTTATATTTGGTAAAATTCACCATTTTTTATATTTAATCATTTAAATTTAGCTACACAAACATAAATAGTTTTTTAAAAGATTATTTGGTACACGAAATTTAAATTTGACTATTTTTTTTTTTTTTTTTGTATATCATCGTTTCCAAATTTATACGAAATATTTTTTTTCAAGATCCTTTAAACTAAAATATGCTAAAGATAATTTGATAAATTTGGCTATTTTTTAAAATAGTTTCAAATTGTTTTCTATATTTGTAAAGAAACATATTTTAATTTTTTTTAATCTATAATTTAGTGAATAAAAAAAGAAGCGAAGTAAAGAGAGATGACAACGGAGTGGTTGTAGAGCCAAGCCGAATGAGCCGACGAACAAAAACGCCGTTACAACAAACGTCCAAAGTAACGGTAACTGCAAAGATTAAACGTCTAAAAAATCCAGCACAGCACAGCACTCACACACCCTTTTTTCTTTCTAAGCTCTCTCTCTCTCTCTCATCTCTCTTCTTCTTCTTCTTCCTCCTTCTTCAGCCGCGCTTGAAAAACGTAAAAGCAAAATCCTCTTTTCACAGCTCTGTTTCTCATCATCACAATCACCACATCTCTCCTTGTTCTCAGTAATGGAGACGTCTCAATCTTCCCATTCCTAGCACCATCTCTACTCCAGCTAAGCTACTAAACAAACACCTTCAAATCCGGTGAGATTTCAATCAGATCTTTAATTACCTGTATTCAACTTCAGTTTCATGGCTTAGATCTGATTTTGGACTGTTTTTACTTTTTGTTTTGTTTTTAGCTATGGAGGAAGATAACAGTGGTCTTCTTATTCAGAGTTTGATCGATGCTGTTAATGAAATTGCTTGGATCTCGGATTTTAGGTATACTGTTAAGAAACAGTATTGTAATTTGTCTAGGAGATTGAAGCTTTTGATTCCAATGTTTGAAGAGATTAGAGATAGTAAAGACCGTATTACTGAAGATACTCTTAAGGCTCTTGTTTTGTTGAAAGAAGCTCTTGAATCTGCTAAGAAGTTGCTCAGATTTGGCAGCGAAGGGAGTAAGATTTTCTTGGTGAGTTTGTGTTATTGTGTTGAATCTTCATTTCTTAAACTCGTTAGTTCTTTGATACAGAGTATTGCATTATTGGAGCTGCTTCTCGCAATTCTGTGTTTCTTGTGCTTTTCGCTTCTTCTTTTCTAGCGCCTAATTCGCGTGATCGAGAAAATCGAGTGAACATCGGCTTCCATTATTCCAGAATTGTATATTTGCTGGATTTGGTTTAACAGAATACTATATATGTAGACGAATAGCATATTCGATGCAAATTAGAAACACTTCAAAACGCGGAAAAATATTGCTGTTACGTTCACTCCGGAATTTTGTGTTCCAAGAATGAAAAATTTCGAAGACTAGACTTTTAGTTTATGTTTGCTATTTTTGGTTAATATACATCCTTATGAAAGGATATTGATGTAAAATTTATCAAATTCCTTGTGAATTTACCATTTTACTATTTCCTCTTTCAGATGACATTTTCCAATAGATGTTTTTTTTTCTATAATTAAACTTTACTTGTATTTCTGTCTATGATTCAACTACGTCCGTTTTAAATCCAATTTCAAATGAACAAGCTAAGCTTAATTGGTTTTATCCATATGACTAATAAATCCGATCGAATATATGTCGTGACATCCATGCAATTGCTTTCAATTTCTAGTGAGATGTTGCATCAAACTTCTATAGCTTGTTTCCCTACAAAATGAAGGAGTATAGCTTAAGCATTATAGATATTTGTTAGCATATCTACTCTTTAATCTAACTTCATTTCATTATCCATTCCAGGCTGTAGAGAGGGATCAAATAATGAACAAATTTCACGAGGTAACTGCTCAGTTGGAACAAGCGTTGGAAGGAATAGCCTATGATAAACTAGATATATCCGATGAAGTTAAAGAGCAGGTAAAGAAAAAAAATTATATCTTCTACTTTGAATTGTCTACTATAAACTAGACATATCACAATACTCGCATAATAGGAGATAATGCTAGCTTAGTTTGATAGACTATCATTTCAGGATGTCATTCTACACATATATGTAATAAGCAAACTTATTTTGGAAACATCTTCAACATCTCTCTCTTTATTTCTTACAAGTATTGCTCAATGAAAATATTATTTAATTACATGACTAACTTCTAAACTATTTACTCAATTTTCATTATTGCCAACTTGAGCATAGTTCAACTTGTTAAGACCTCGTAGCCTCGACTAAAAGATTAGAGCTTCATATTCTACCCCTTATATTGTTGAATGAAAAAAGAAAAAAGAAAAAAGAAAAAACTTTATTGTTTATTCAAACCCACATTTGATAATAGAGACAAACATCAATATGTAACTTTTGAGCTATGCTCAAGTTGGAGAAAAAGGAAATGATGTTGCCGGAGGGCTGAGGGATACAAACTTGTGGGGAAATCCCTTGATCAAGTCGGGATTTGTTTTCCTATTTTTTGTTGAAGTTTTCAATTAGGACTATGGTTTTTTTGTTGGCTTACTGTGACTTTTGTGTTGAAGCCTCAAAAAAAAAAAAAGAAAAATCAGTATAAGAAAGAATAGTTAATAGTTCAGGAGTTGAACGTAACATAAAAAATATTTTTGATCAAAATGAAATATAATATTGCAAAACTAGTGTAATTTATATGAGGTTAGAAAGAACATGCAAGAACTGTGGTGATTAGATCTTCATTTGTTTATCTCAACTGGATATTAGGTAACGTGTAAAAGCTTGCAATTAATATTTTAAAATCATTATTTACACATCTACAATCCTGTATGTAGGTTGAGCTTGTTCTTGCTCAATTCAGAAGGGCCAGAGGCAGGGCCGAAGCTCCTGACTCTGAGCTGTCGGAAGATATCCTTGCCCTTAACAACATGAGCAATGATTCTTCTATAGATCAAGACCGCATGAGGAGACTGTCCGAAAAATTACAGTTAATAGGAATATCCGATCTTACACAAGAATCAATAGCTTTGCATGAGATGGTTGCTGCTACTGATGGTGATCCAGGTCAAAGCATTGAGAAGATGGCAGGGCTGCTAAAGAAAATAAAAGATTATGTGCAAACGGAGAACCTCGAAACGGACACTCCTAGTAGAGAAAAGAGTCCTCCAGCAAGTTGTAGTGGACATGTATCCAATGATAAAAATAACAAGACCCCAATTATACCCGATGATTTTCGCTGCCCAATTTCCCTGGAATTGATGAGAGATCCTGTCATTGTCTCAACTGGACAGGTACTATAGTAGTACCCTTTCTCGTTCATAACAAATAATTTCGACGTTACGGCCTTTGCCTTCATTTTGCTAATTAGTGGGCTCTAGGGTCTAGTTATCCACATTACATCTTCATATTTAGGTAAAGAACAATATCAGATTGAGATAATTTAGGTGGCATAGCGTCCTGAAGCTGAGATCCTTGAGTTGGACTAGTGTTAATACTTAGTTTCAGATAAGATTAGGGGTGAATCACAGGAACTCTGAAAACCGATCCGACCAACCAAAATTGACCGAACCAATGTCAGTTGGCTGGTTTAAAGAGCAAATTGGTCGGTGTCAGTTTTATCATAAGATTACATACATTGTATGAGAAAGTGTCGCTCTGCTATTTATGCATATACTTTTTACTGCAATGTGACATTTTAAGCGTTTTATATATCGATCCCTTAGAAGACGTTACTCTAGTGTTGAATTATGTAATTAATGCAAAAACCAAAATTTTCTCTGCTGCAGACCTATGAACGTTCCTGCATTGAGAAGTGGCTTGGAGCAGGGCATGTGACATGTCCAAAGACACAACAGAACCTCTCAAGCACTACTCTTACCCCGAATTATGTGTTGCGTAGCCTTATAGCTCAATGGTGTGAGGCCAACGGTATTGAACCACCAAAACGACCCAACAGTGCTCGACCATGTAGAAGCTCATCATCTTGCTCAGCTGCTGAACGCACAAAAATTGATATTCTTCTTTGCAAACTCGCTTCTGGAAATCCGGAAGATCAACGATCTGCAGCCGGTGAGATTCGACTACTTGCAAAACGGAATGCAGATAATCGTGTTGCTATTGCTGAGGCTGGTGCTATTCCTCTCCTTGTCGGCCTTCTTTCAACTCCGGACTCCCGTGTTCAAGAGCATGCTGTGACAGCACTTCTTAACCTCTCTATATGTGAGGACAACAAGGGAAGCATCATTTCCTCTGGGGCAGTTCCTGGTATCGTTCTCGTGCTAAAAAAGGGAAGCATGGAAGCACGGGAAAATGCAGCAGCCACTCTTTTCAGCCTTTCGGTTATCGATGAAAACAAAGTTAGAATTGGCGCCTCCGGAGCTATCCCACCTCTGGTTACACTGCTTAGTGAAGGCACACAAAGAGGTAAGAAAGATGCTGCAACTGCACTTTTCAACTTATGCATCTACCAAGGAAACAAAGGAAGGGCAGTAAGAGCTGGTGTAGTTCCAACCTTAATGCAGCTTCTCACGCCCGGAACCGGAATGGTAGATGAAGCCTTAGCTATCTTAGCTATACTCGCTAGCCACTCCGAAGGGAAAGGTGCCATCAGATCTGCAAAGGCAGTCCCGGTTTTGGTAGATGTGATTGGGACAGGATCCCCCAGGAACAGAGAAAATGCGGCTGCAGTTCTCGTGCACCTCTGCTCGGGAGACGAGCAACTCCTAGTAGAGGCCAGAGAACTTGGAGTGATTAGTTCATTGATAGATTTGGCACGCAATGGCACAGATAGAGGAAAGCGAAAAGCTGCACAGTTGCTTGAACGAATAAACCGACTGTTTGAGCATGCAGCAGCAAATCCGGAAGAGGTTGGGGTGCTTCGGTTGCAAGCGTCGGAATCTCAACCTCAAAGCCAACCATCACAATCAACCTCAACAACGGAAGTCGTTGGTAGCTGAGAGTCGGAATTTGATCTTTTGGTTTGGATAGCTCCGTTTCTTTTGTTACCTTTTTTCATTTTTCTTTTTACATGTAATGAAAGAGGCAGCTTTGCTTCACAAAAGGGGAGGTGGAAGATCACCTGCCCTAATCTTGTAAGTTATTATCATAATTTATAATTGTATTTTATTTTATTTTATTTTATTTTGTGGACAGAAAGATAAAAGAATCAGAAACCCAACCAATGAATGAATGAATGAATGAATTATACATCCTCAAATTTTTAAAGAGGACAGTTTCAAAATTTGAAACTAAATTTCTCCATCTTCATGATAGCGCATCAGATCCAACAATCATTGAACAACTAACAATATTTGTCAACTAAAGTTCTAGCCCATTTTTTCGTTAAAAGTAGAAAAAAACAGGAGATCAATTTTCTAGTTTGATTTGTGTGGGTTGTTCAATCTAATTCATCCCTCATCAGTACTATGATCTCAATTAAATTTTCCTCTCAAGTTTGAGTTTCCAATTCTTTTTTCATTCTACTATTTATTTTTCAAAAATTGGCCTTTCTATTTTTAACACATAAATCCATATCTTTCCCATCAACAATAGATATAATAGGAAATACCAAAAGCCTCTAGTGGAAAACTAAGCATAAGCCACCAAAATTAAAAATTAAAAAGTTTCATTTTCATTCCCTTACTTTCAATACTCGGGAGCTATTAAAAAATAACTCTACAAAGAAGAGAATAGACTGAAGTATAAATCATATAGTTTGTTGTTCACATGAATGCCTT
This sequence comes from Cucumis sativus, assembly GCF_000004075.3. Classification (NCBI taxonomy): domain Eukaryota; kingdom Viridiplantae; phylum Streptophyta; class Magnoliopsida; order Cucurbitales; family Cucurbitaceae; genus Cucumis; species Cucumis sativus. The sequence continues at coordinate 21,306,626 of NC_026655.2, read as the reverse complement.
CAAAATACAAAACTCACTTAAAAAACTTACTATTTTCAACTAATATAATCGACTTCTTCTATCACATCGATATACTATTTCTTACATCTAACAAGCTATTGGTGATGACGATCAACATTTAGCACTCATCACATAGGTAATGATTATATACGTGTATCCCGTTTGCATTTTAGGTTGTACTCTATCAACACATCACATTTGAAAAAATTTGATTGACGTGTAGTCTAGATTACCTTCCATCTAATTTTTTTCTTTCCTGATATGTACTATTTTCTAACATTGATAAGCGTAAATAATATACGAATACATGTACGTTATAGAGTAGACATATGCAAACATTTTTATTTTGGATTGGCGGGTTACAATTGTACCATATTATTTGACAATGATTTGTTATAATGGTTGGTTGGCAATGGTGGAAGGAGAGGAAATGAAGAGATGGTGAGAGAGAGAGAGCAAAGAGGAGAAGGTTGGCAGCTGCTTTTACAGTGGTTTGCAGCTTTGGTTATGGTTTTCACTATGAGTTTTGCCCCTTCCAATCTGCCACACACATGTGCATTCCTTAACCTAACTTATTCCTTTGTCTCTCTCCCATAATTCACTTTCCATTATCTACATCTCGAGTATTCCGTGTTTTTTAATCGACTTTCTTATTCTTTATGTTAATTTGAATTATATAGGGTTTATTTGGTAATCATTTCGTTTTTTTTAAATGATTAAACATATTTTCTTTCCATATCTTACAATGATTTGCATGTTTCTTAAATGTAATGGATGAATTCTTATCCACACGCACATATATATATATATATATATATATATATATATAATCTTTCTGAAAGCTACTTTTTATAGTTCTCAAAATTTTACTTGATTTTTTAAACCGTTGGTAAAATGTAATGTAGACAATAAAGGAAGAATGTTGGGGTTGAATGTAGTGTGTGTTCACGAGCTTAATTCTAAAAAATTAAAAACAAAAAACAAAATGGTTACCAAACAAGTTTTAATGTCTGAAACCTAACTTTTATTCGTATTTATGTTATTTACGTATTTATCATTTTGGTTCTACGGTGTTGGATGAGTGCAATATATAAGTTCTTTAAACTCTATTGGCTATATATCTATGCTATCAGAGAAAAACGTAAATTCTTGTGTTCGATTTTTTGTTTGTTTACTTCTTTTTGTAATGTTTGATTGTGAATTTCTTAACACTTTAAAGGGTGTGAGGTTAGCGACCAATTGGGCGGGGTGGAATTGATCCACTCTTCGTTTGGCTAATGAATTCTTTAACGGACCTCACGACTTTAATAAGTATATCGATACGGTCCTTATAATACTTTACAATTTGTAATGTTTTTGTCTCAATGGTGAAAAATACTACTAAAAATGTCTTACACAGAAAGATTAATAAATCACCTCAGATCTAGTTTTGTTAATGAATTATAATTACTAGAGTCGTTTCCTAATCAAAATTTAGAGATTTTTCATGTGAGATAAGGACTAAATTATCACATAAAACTAAAATCTTACTATTACAAAGTACATCACTAAAATTTTACAAATATGTATATTTTTACTATCACTAAATAATTATTGTATTAAATCTTAATTTTATATTGATTTTGTTTATAAAACTAAACTGATGTATATGTATATATAGGGTTTTTAAACTGATGTATATGTAGCTTCTTACATTACAAAAACATAAAAGTAGAATAATTTTAAAATTATTACTTTTAGGTACGTAAGAAATACACATTTGAATTTGACTAATTTTAAGATCATTCCACCATTCTTTTTAAAAAAATCCTTTTACGAACACACAGCCAAAATAATAATAATAAAGTTATAAATCATCTCCTAGCTTCTTTTTCTTTTTTCTTTTTTTAAAGGAGAAAGGTTATTTTGTTTTATAATATCTCTTTTCTCTTATAAAACAAAAAAAAAAAGAAAAAAAAAACTTTAAAGATGAAATGTCCAAAATTTAAAAACTAGAAAAAAAAAAGTCTTCTTTTGAATCTTCTGTAACAAAAGGAAAATTAAAGGAAGAAAACCCCAAACACAAAACAATTTTTTTTAAAGAAAAATCGCACATTTAAAGTTGAACTTTTGAAAAATCCATTTTTCTTGTAGATTGAAATGCCTTTTATAATCGTACTTTTTTATTTTAAGAAATAGATAATTATAATGGGCAACCTTAGAGAATAATAATGGAGTATATAATAATATGTTTTTTAAAGAAAATTGTAAATATAGTAAATTCTATTCGTTTATTTATAATAAGATCGTAAGTATTGAAAATTCAAACCAATATTTACAACATGCTAAACTTCCATAGATTTTGCTATATTGGTAATTTTTAAAAATGTTACTTATTAATATTTTAAATTTAATTTTTATATTTACATCTATACCAAAAAAATAATTAAAAAAATATTTATGAGTGAATTTAGAGTAAACCACTCTTGTAAAAAAATATAAGAACAATTATTTATTTTTGGATATTTAAAAAAAGAGAAAAAACTGAAACTATTTACAAAATATAAAATCAAATCTGGTGTACCTCATTTGAAAATTTTGTTGTTATTCTTGACCATTCCCTTTTTTTAAGTGCTTGATCATTAATATTTCACTATTTTCCTCCTCTAAAAGTTTAGTGCTAATGTTTGAATACAAATGAAAATTATCGTGAAAATGAGTTCGACCAGTAAATTAACATGAACTAATTATGCTTTTAAAGATCGATACATCTTACCTTCTATTATTGTTGTACTAAAAGAATTAAATTGATATTTAAAGAAGGAAGGGTGTCGATTTTAAAAGATGATTTTCATATTACACGAAAGAATGATTAATTTGTTTTTTTTTTCTTTTTTTCTTTTTAAATGAAAGAGATGACAACAGCTTAGCCACCAAAATTAGTCCAACATGTGCTATTGTGTTTATTCTTAAGTACAATAAAATGCTCTAAAAATTTGTTTAGAGATGTGTGCTTTTGACTATATTTATGCACACATAACTAAAATCAAACACCATAAATGTTTTTAATAAATATTCTTAATTACCTAAATACATCTGTTCTTAAATTCCTACCCATACTATTTTTATTCTCATTACAATAAATATATATATAATATCATATTACCCACTAAAAGATAGATCACAAGTTTAGTCCTTCCATATCAACTTTTAGATTTGTATCCATGTATGTTGAACATTGAACAGTCTAATAAGAATAATGGTGAAGTTTAGATTTTAAGTATGATATACGGGGTACTTTTCATGAATTTTCAAAATTATCGTATACGTTGATCCTCAAATTAAACTTTTGATAATTTTTTTCTTATAAATTATGTTAGCTTTTCAATCTTATGGCTAGTCGATCATCTTTAGACATATATTAGATCTTTTATAAAATATTTACAAAACTAATAAACAAGAGATCAAAAATCTTGAGTTCTACTAATAACTTATTAATTAGACATTTTCTAAAGCTACGTTCAACAAGACTTGTTTAAGACAAAATTAAAAAGTTTAGCAAACCTATAATTTAACCCTACTCATTACCTCACTAAATTTCTTGCTTTATAATTTAATCTACTATTCACCCCTACCTTTCAAAACTTGATAACTTAAAAAAGTAAAATTTTTTAAAACTCGGTTTTTTAGTTTTAGAATAATTTGGCTAAGATTTCAAACTCTTATACTTAAAAGTGAGGCATACCAACATGATACAAATGCAAGAGAACACACGGAAAAACAAACCGATTACCAAAACTATGCAAATACTTCTTAAAATTCCAAAACTAAAAAAGAAGTTGGGAAAAGAAAACATAGAACAGATGAATGCATGTGAAAATGTAGGAAACAAAAATTCAAAAGGATCCAAATTGTGAAGTTGACCCCTATTTCAAAATGGAAGGTCCCTTCATGCAATATGTGTATATATACATAATAAAAAGAAACAAAAAAACAAAAGGGTCCTACAAGATGAGTCTTCACTAAAGAAAGAGGACAATTTAAAGGATGTTAAGGCTGCAAAATTAAAAATCTGCTTTCTTTTTTGCAACTAATTTATCCCTCTCTGCCACAAAAGGCCAAAGCTTTTTGCATGAAAATCATCAACACATAAGAAAGATAAAAGAAGAAGAAAAAAAAAAGGGGGGTAAATATGTCAAATTTTGGATAGGGGAATTAGATTCCCATACCCACACTCTTCATTATTCACCTTTTTCTCTCTTTTCTATTATTATTCTTTGAACATTTTTTTCCCTCTCATTCTTCTTTCTTCTAATCCCTTTAAAATCAACCATTCTCTTATTCAAAAAGAATATTGATAGGATGTGCTTGTCATTTTTATCAATCAAAGATGTGCACATATGTGTGTGCCAAAAATAACTCTTCTACCCAAATCCCAAAATTCAATCATAGTTGTAATTTAAATTTAGTGGTACAAATTGAACTCTAAAACTTATGATAGATGTGGAAATTGAATGATAAAATGATAAAATACTTATAATAATTTGCTTAAAATTTAATAAAATAATTTCATATACCATAATCAATACTGTTTTAAGGGTAGTTTTAAATTTTTAAAATTTATGTCCGTTATTGATACTATTTTTCTATAAGTTTCCACTTATCTTAAAACAATATTGGAAAAATCATGTAAAAATTTTAACATAAAAGTAAGCACTATTTTAACCAAGAAAAGTAGAGTTTAGGAACTTCTATTTGTTTTTGAAATTCGGCGAAATAATGATTCTTAATAAAGAAAAATTTTATATAAAAAATCAAATGATACCAAACATGATAGTTTTTACTTTGGTTTAAAATTAAGTTATGAAATCCTATTTTTTGGCCATTTAAAAATGAGATAAAATAAAAAGTAGATAAAAAAAAAAGGACTAACATTTTAAAAGTTTAGGAATCATACACATCTACTCTGGAAATTACAAAGATAAAAATGAATTAATGTTAAAAATATATAATTAAAATAAATATTTAAAAAGTCAAACTATATAATTGAAAATCACATTGACATGGGAATGAGTTACGTGCAATCTCAAATTAATATATAAATAACTATAATCGAATCTTTAATCTCTAAGGAGGTAGGTCACTTTCTTAATGGTTAATTATTAACTATAATCGAATCTTTAATCTCTAATGAGGTAGGTCACTTTCTTAATGGTTAATTATTTACGTTATTCTTGTGTAATTTCATTAAAGATATCTATAAGTTTACAAAATGTTTCACACGCAACAAAAGTATTATAAATAAATATATGTATATGGACATTTGTTTGAACTTAATTAGGAGAATATTAAAACGTTGAATATAATCAAATGAGAATCAAATTTGTTGTAGATTCGAAGAAGACTTATATATTAATATGATTCGAAATCTTTATGCTATATATTCTTTTGAAAAGATACATTTTAAATGAGGGGAAAAAAAAGGGTAAAATCAAGGGATTAAAATACAAGTTCATATTATGGAATATCCTTAATATTGAATGATATCTTTTATAAGGATATTTGTTTGTAAGCCAATGCTATACGTAAAATAAAATAAAAAATAAAAAAGATACTTACACATTCAATTTGTCAACTTGCAATCCTTTGGACACATCACAATTCCAAAAGAAAAGAATCTCTTCACACTTTCCGTATGGTAATGGGACAATTTATATTTTCATTTGATGGTTTTTGGAATACAAAAGTTCAAAGTCCTATTTATTTATTATATAGTATTGTTTCATTTTGGTCCAATAACTTTTAGAATGGGATATGGATTTGAATTATGTGTTAGAACTCATTTTGGTAATGATTTCCTTTGTTTTTATGTTTTATGTTTTTAAAAGTTATGAGTTGGTTTTTTAATGGTTATAGCTCATACGTAATTTTGGACTTGTGAGTAAATAACAAAACGTAGGAAGTTAAAGTTTGAGTAAAATCAGAAAATTTATCTCATATAAAAATGAACCTAATACGATAAGGCAAGAAACATGTCTAGGAGAGGCAATGGAGAGTGGGTGAATACAATTGGGACATTCGATTCAAAAGGTTAGCTTATCTTTTGAGGTTGAGAACAAGAAGTTTGTCCATGTTTTGAGCTCTGAAATTAGCAAACTCACACAATTGGCAGCAGGAGTGGGCCATTTTACCCTAAAACCTTGATCTTGACTTTGGAGGTCGAAGCTGCTAATATTAATTAATATACTAAAGTTGATTCCCTCTTTCTAGGCTCGATCTAGCCTTTTGAAGTAAAAAGAAAAAGAAAAAAACTAGATTTAACCCCACTACATACGAAACACAATCATGATAACTCCATATCATTTAAGTTCATCTTCTTCTTAAAATGCTCGTTATGACTTTGACTAGAAACTAACGTTAGAATTTATGTAGTATAAGCACCACACCAATGCTCCTTTTTTTTTATTGCACAAAATCTCCTCTCAAATTATAAATTTGTTGCTAATGTCATGTTAAAGTTAGGGATGCAAGTAAAATCCAACCAAATCACATGCTTAAACTATTCAAACCATGCAAAATTGATGGCGTTTCGATTGTAGTTTGGTTTGTACGATTGACTGCAATTTGATGGTTGGAGAGATCCCAAAGATTATCAATTTTTGATTTAGGTACTTTTTGTTCTAATAGTGGTTTTATTTAAGTGAGTATCATGTCTTCTTCGTCAACTTTTTATTGTATCAAAGCACATACACATAGCATCTTGCATATTCATACCTTGTTCTTGTTGTTCATTGAATATAACCGCCTTTTGTCATCAACGCTTCTTCTTCACCAACACATTTGATTGTTCAAAGTTTAAAGGCTGATTTTGTAGTATAATAGCTTTTCACATCTACAAAAGAAACAATTGGATCATGAGTACTCAGTTTAAAAAGAAAAAGAAAAAAAATCCAATTTGTTAAAAGTTATTAGTTGAAATAATATTTGGGAATATATATTGAGTAGAGAGAAAAAAGAAAAAGAAAAAGAAAGTATATAGGTAGGGTATATGATTTAACGAAGGTGAGAAACCCACGTTGGTGTCATCAAAATGAATGGGGGAATAGAAAAAACACACAATATGCATCATATGCATTCACTTATGTTAATCTTATGACCAATCATAATAACAATAACAATAATGATAATATGAGATGCAGTCCAGATCATCAAAATGGGAAAAATAATTGGATCATTATATATATATATATATTGTAGTAGAAAGGAGTGACGTGGCAAATAAGGAATATCCAACAGAGAGCATCTAAGTAAAGATGATTTGTCCCCCAATCGGACGGCTATTCCTGGCCCATCTCCAGCCTTCTCTCCACGCTACCGCGTTCCTTCCACTTCCACCTCTTCTTTTTTTAACTCTTCCCGGCCCTCTCTCTCTTATATATATATTCAATTTTCCATCCATAACCTTTTCTTTTTGCCTTAGTTTTATGAAAAGTTATTTATTATACATTACTATATGTGTTTATCGTTATTCATTATTATAGAGATAGTGATATATTTATTTGCAAATACACTTTTTTTCCCTTCATTTTTTACTTTTAGATTTTGAATTTATTTTTGTAAGATCTAGCTAGGTTGATGATAAGAAATGAAAAAAGAGACTCAGGTAGAAATAGGGTAGGGTTTATAAATCCAACTTTTTTTCTTCTTCTTCTTTCTAACAAAAAGATTAAATTAAACCTTTTATAACAATACATTATCTTTTTTTTCTTTTAATTTCCTTTTTAGCCTAAATTATAAGTTTAGTCTATGACACATAAATCGCAACAAATTAATTTCAAGAAAATTAGTCATAAAGGTTAAATTCACTTGTTCTTTATATGAAAGAAATGTTTTTTTTTTTTTTGGGTTTAATTTTGAATTTTTATGACAATTATTTTTCTTGTTACGAATTTATGATGTACATTGCAGTTATTAAATGTTGAAAACTTTTGGATTTTTCAATCATAAGGACAATTTCTTTGGGTTACTAATTTATGACTATGATTCTCCGTGAGTTGTTCAAAGTCATCAAATTCAAAATATATATAAAAACAAGTTTTGACAAAAATGAAAAAGAAAAAGAAAAAGTTTAACTAAATTACTATATGGCTTCACTACTTTGTCCTCATTAGAAAGTAGTATATAAATTAAAAATAAAAGATGAAAATATATAATAATATAGTGACCAGCTAGTTGCATATATCCAAATGGTTTAATTAGGAAGAGATTATCTTTCCATTGTCATCATAAGCTTAAAATTTTTCATCTTTTCTAGTTGATCAACTTATAAATTAAAAATGAATATGCACTACATTAGAATCAATTTGTAACATCACAAAAATTCTTAGTTATTTTACTTGTAATTTTCTCATATTAACTATTCATTATAACAAAATAATAAATACTTACAAATATTTACAGTTGTATATAAAATAATTTTAAGGTAAATAACAAATATTTAGATATATTAAACTTTAACGTTTGAATACCTATATGGTCTAGATGTTTTTTCAAATTACTACATTTTGTATTTTTAATAGATCTATTCTATATAAAATTAAAAGTCTAAAAGCATATTAATTAAAACTAAATAATAATAATAAATCCCTCTCAAATGGTTAAATTGTGGATTAACTCACTAAAATTGAATGTGTCCTTTCAAACAAATAACACGTCTAACACTAGATTATTAGACATTAAAGTTAAAAGGATGTATTATATTTCAAAGTATATGAAAAGAAGTTAGTGAGAGAGATGAAATAATAAAGAAGATATTTCCCTCACTCATTAGTCATTTGACGAAGTTTTTTCTTTAATATGTAAAGGATATGACATGGGGTTGATGGGAGTATGTGTAAACTCCTCCCTAATTAATTCTACCAATTAATTAAAGTTGGCATCTTTTTTGGGTTTTGTGATATTGGATTTTTAAAAATTCCCATTTCTTTTTTGTTAAATGGTTTCTTTTTAAAGATATATTTTAAGTCTTAAAACTTAAAAAAATTTAACTTCTGTGTCTGCCGGAATTTAAAATCCAATAATCAAATATATCTTTTTGACTGATCTCTTCCTTCTTTTAGAACTGCTTATAATATAAGTGTTTTTTGTTTTTATTTTTCTAATTTGTTGGTTCATAACCAAATGAAAAATATGAAAGGGTTTTATGTGAGAGACAAAAATTATATCAGTACGTCTTCTTTCTAAGTGTAAGTTTTAACATAAAATTACAAATTATTGAAAAGAAAAACTTGAAATTACTTTTCTAGAAGTGTATTTATTTATTGTTAAAATAAACTTAATTTAATTTAGTGTGTTGTCGCCATGCATGACCTTCTTAACCTAGATTTTGAATCCTAAAGTCTTAAGGCAATAGAGAAATACGACAACAAAATTTTAAACTCATCTAAACAAATTTATATTTCCTTGTGAAGACATTATAATTATATAAACACACATTCCAAATGTATTAGTTATGAATACTTAGAACTATCTTCGAAAATAAATTTAACCAAAAAGTAACGACTATAAAAATAATATTTATCATATAAACTATATCTTTTAACTATTCCAAAAAAAAAAACATATATGTTTTGATTGGGTTGCTTCATAAAACATATGTTTTGAAGGGTTGCTTCATAAGGAAGAAAAGTCACAATTTTTTTTTGTAACCTATCAAAACTATACACAAAGAACTTCACTATTAGATCGGTTTGATGGTGAGATGATTTAATGGATTTTTATTTGAAGTCTCAATCTAAAAAAAAGGTGAAGATTTTATTTAAATTAAATAAACAAAAAGAGGTTTATGTATGATAGGAAGGATATAATAAAACAAATAACAAACACATTATATAATAATCAGTCAAAAAGTCTTCACTTCCAAAGTAATATGATTGTAGCATTAAAGTTAAAAAGAGACTAAAGTCCCATATATACTCATAAATAGTGAAAAAGTTAACCAAAAAAAGATGTTGAATAATAAAGATATGGCATAATTATGTTTGAATGCATTTGGCTTTTTCTTGGCATTTCAAAAATATCAAAAATGAAAAAATAAAATGCAATTTTGTCAAAGAATTAAGTAAATAAGACACCACAATGTCTCAACATTTGAGGAAATAAAAGAAATTCAACTTTCTCTTTTGCTTCTTTCTTTTATGATGAATATTTCAAAGAAATATGATATGAAAAATAATATCAATTGGAAAATAAATTAATAATCAACTCTTTTTTTTTCTAAGAATTGAATAGAAATGTTTTGTTTTGTTTTGATTCTATATTAAATCAACTAGATTACAAAATATGAGCCTAACTCCTCCGTATGACTTATCATAATTTGGGACGATATCAGATCTTAATCTAAAAGCTTATCACCTTCTTCCCTATTCTATCGATATTGACTTAAACATCAGTCTTTTTTTGTAAGGTCCAATCAACAGATTTTATCGTCCAAATCCAGATCAAATGTTTAATCGAACTACACACCAAAAACTTGTCTAGGCAAGTCGAGGTTGAACTCAAAAACAAATTTCTTTCAACTCAAGGTAACTAAGGGGTTGATGGTGGGAGTAAAAAAAAGTAGCAAAAGAAGTATATTTAACTTAATTTAATAATATCAAAAGAATCTAGCTGGGTCAATAGAATTCTCTATTCACTAGTATTTTTTTAATATTACCAAATTTCTAGGTTGCTTTCACCTAACAAAATCAATTGAAAAAGACAGTTAAATTTTACTACTATAAATTTGGCCTTCTTTGATATCAATTAAATTGATGAAAAACATAAAATCAAAATTAATATCAATTGTGCATTAAAATCAATGGTCGATCCTTAGGTAAAATAATTAGTTTCCAAGTGGTTAAGTACTAAATTCAATTATAGGTTAGACTGATTCAACGTAGTTAAAAAATCATAAATACATTGAAATATGGAAAAATCTAAACAGAAATCTAGCCACTTCTTAACATGTTGAGCAATGAAGAAATCTTCAAGTGCATAAATAGAAACGAAAATGGAGAAAAATAGAGAGAAAGGATGCATATCAGTATGACTAGAAATAGTGGTCCCTTGACATACATGTCGTTCTTTTTAAAAAACTAATATGGCATCGTGGCGCTAGCGATAACGTCGTAATGCTTACAAAAACTCGTGCATGAAAAATGTTCAGAGCGCCACAACGCTCTAATGTAGCGTCACGACGTTGTGTCACTTTCGCGTATTCTGACTATTATGTCTTACAATATTGCAGTGTCGCAGTGTAGAAAGCTTAATTATTAAGCTTCTTTTACTCCACATCTTTGCTTCGGTTGATGTCGTATAACCTTCTATTTTGCTTAATTAAGCTCTAAATCAATAGCAAACTTGAATTATCTCTCAACTTGCTCAAAATCTATAAAATAGTCAAATAGTTAAGAATTTGAAATCATGGAACAATCCCAAATTATTAAACGGGAGCTAGATAGCACAATTTGGTGTTAGCAAGATCCTCTCTTTCCAAATTACAAATTTACCATTTATATCACATGGTGATCGTGTATGCTTTTCTTTGACCAAAATTTGACATCAACATAATCTAATATGACATTTGTCCGTCTATGAAGCCTAAATTAGTATTGGGTAACCTAAAAAGGAAAAGATAACTCAAAATGACATTTTGAGAGTACATTTTGAAAATATGGAGAAATCTCAAAATCCTTTATTTATAAAATAAGCGTGTTATCTTTTGCAGAAGCAGATTTATACTTTCAATTATGTTTTTCATTATACTTCTTATTTTATTGTTTATTATAGTTTCTACCATTTAATTTCAAAATGTTTATTTTGGTCTTTATTCTTTTAAAATCATCCAGATCCAACTACCATAACGAAAATCAACTTGCTTCCAAACTAGAAAATGGTTTTTCGAATCCCCTAGGCCTGAGATCACAATCGAATGATACATGCTCTTTAGATTCAAACTCAACCCCACCCAATAAACACAAACGGGAGACACAAGAAGTTATATATAATGGACTAGATAAAAGAAATACTATAAAAAAAATACATAAGTATGAATCACACATCTCCCTAATATTGTATTAGGTTTATGGTTTATTTTGGAAAACTTTCATATAGTACAGTAGTATAAGATACTACTTATATTAATCAACTGTCACGTTTGCATTCTCTTCAAAATGTGATGGACTTCACAACCAAATAAAAGAATATTTATTTATGTAAGCAAAATTATCGCATATAAAAAGAGAGTACATAACGTGCACACACTATACTCTCAAAATACTAGAACTTTTCTACCTAATAGATGTCCTATCTAACTTCTTTTCCATGCATTGAAAGTATTTTTTAAGAAAAGAAAAAAAAAAGTATGAAAATCCTTTGTGTTAAAAAGAAAAAGACTTAAATGGTTTATGTCGATTATGGAGAATGAACAATAATATTGTGAAAATATAGTGAAAGAATATAATATCACAATCAAGTGCGATTATGTTTAGTTTGGCGAATAAACTTGTGATTAAGAGGTTAATGATTGAATCTTTTATGAAGCAGTATATATTTGTTTTTGGGTGTGGCTGTTTATTTAACTTTGACGTACACATGAAACCACAACATCCCAAAAAGATAACCTATACCAATGTAAATAATAAGGATGATAATAGATAATAAAAAGAAAAAGTGTATGGAATAATAATGGGAATTGTATATGGGTAAATAACAAGAATGAAAAATGGTGAAATTTTAGGAGTGTGTCCCACATAAAATGAAAGCTCACTGAAACCAATCTGGTCGTATAAAAAGGTAAAGGGTTTTCAGGCAAATGTCTCATTGCCAAAAAGTCCCTCAATTATGTGTTTTTTATTACATATTTTTCTTCAACCCCACCACCAAAACCCTAATAGCTACATATTGGCAATTCCCTTTTACAATCACAAATCACAAAACCCCATCTTCATCAATAATATACTTCTCTAATTGATATTTTCCTATTGGACCCATTCAAAAAATCATAGTTATTTATCTTTTGATCAAAAGAAAAAAAAAATAATCTATATAATTTCTTTCCCATTACTTCTCTTTCAAACTTTACAATATCATTTTGATCTATGTAATTTGAAATTAAGTTATCACGCTACCCCTTGATAGGGTGTATAAAGAGAAAAATAGTAGCCTCGTGTTATTTAATTTTCATTTCATCAATGATACCAACGTGGATATGTTTTCAAAACTTATAAAAGGAATATGGAATAAAGATTAATTAACTTATCTTCAATATAAAAGTTAACCCTAAACTTATTTTCAAAACCTATGTTTCTTTGTTTGTTATCAAACATGCATCCTTTTTAGATGGGAAAATGATGAAGGTGCTAAGGAAGAGTTAACCTAGTTAAGATATTCGAGTTCACCTGTGAATCTCTTGATCTCTAGTATTTGATCATTTTAGAGAAAGTTAATTAACTTAAAGTAACTAAAAAGAAAAAGTAAGATTTATTGAAAATATCAAGACGAGACCGAGAAAAACGTTTACATGTATGTTGAGGTAATAGACATAATAATATTTTTTTAAAAAAATATAATGCATGAGATGGGAGGGCACTATATTCCCCATCTTCCCCTTTTGAACCTCTTAGCCACACAATACACAGCTCAAAAGAATAGAAGCTTATAAGTGAAGGAAGCTCCTTCCACTAAAACCCTAAAAAATATAATAAAACAAAAAGATAAGGAAGAGAGAATGAAAGAGAGAATAAGAGAGCAAAGTTAAACAAAAGCTTCCACACCATAGCTTTAATTCTCGCCTTCTCTTCTTCCCTTCCCTTCATCTTTTCCCTTTGCCTTTGCCTTTATTTTTTTTTTTTTCTCTTTTTCTCTTTTCTTTTTCTTTTCTTTTGTGTGTTTTTGGCTCTGGTATTCCCCAAGTGCATGCGATTCTCCACCTTGGTTTTTCCTAAAGACACATCAAAAAAAAAAAAATTTGCTTTATAAAAAGATATCAATCCCTTCTCCCATGGATTTCTCTTCTGTTCCAATCTATTTAGATCCTCCTCCCAATTGGCATCATCAGGTAATAATAATAAGAGCTTTTCTTCTTCCCTTGTTCTTCACTTATTTATACAAAGAATTATTCTCTATTCTCTTCTTTTGTAATCTCCTCTTGAATATCCTTCTATATCCCAAACAATTTTCTTAATTGGGGTTTTACTTTTTTTTTCCTTTCTCTTTTGGTTTTTGCAGCAATCAAATCATCATCATCATCCTCAGATAAGTAATAGTAATGGATCTCCTCAACATCAACACCTTCTTTCATTGCCAACTCAACAACTCTCGTCCGCACCATCATCTCATGTCGGTGTGGGTGTTGGTGTTGGCTCGATCCGGCGTGGTTCGATGGCGGACCGAGCTCGGATGGCTAACGTACCACTACCAGAGACGGCGCTAAAGTGTCCTCGATGTGATTCTACCAATACGAAGTTTTGTTATTTTAATAACTATAGTCTCTCGCAGCCTCGCCACTTTTGTAAGAGTTGCCGTCGATATTGGACTCGTGGGGGTGCCCTAAGGAACGTCCCGGTTGGGGGTGGTTGTCGGAGGAATAAGAAGAATAAAACTAGACGATCGAAGTCTCCAACAGTGGCTGCGACGATGGCGGGTGGAAATGAAAGTCAAGTGATGAATAACCATTCAAACTCTCCTACCACTACTACAATTCCCTTGCATAGTAGTGCTGAGAATCTTATTGGTCATTTACAGCCTCAACACCCTCACCTTTCCTTCATGGCTTCATTGAATAATTTTTCTCGATTCGGAACATCGGGTCTAGGGTTGAATTTCAACGAGATCCAGACTCAAACTAACATTATTGGTAACGGTGCCCTTCTGAATCATCATCCGTGGCGGAGTTCCCAAAACTTTCCTCTCTCAGGTGGCCTAGAAACCCAGCCAGGTTTGTACCCGTTTCAAATTAGCGGCGGCGACGGCGATGAAAACAACACAACAAATTCAATCCTAACACCAATTTCAAGGGGAACCCATTTGCCTCCAGTGAAGATTGAAGAAACCCAAGTACTGAATTTGTTGAAATCATCAAATTTGGGTATCAATAATTCTGAAAACAATCAATTTTGGAGCAATGGATCAAATGGTTGGACAGATCTTTCAGCTATCAGTTCTACTTCAAGTGGCCATATTTCTTGTGACTTCAATCATTAAAAGCCCCAAATTGATCAGATCATCATCTTCAAAATGGCATCTCTCAGCTCACATCTTTGTAGTAAGTTTGATTTATATATATATCAACTTAATTATTACCAAGATTTAAATGGTCAAGTGATTTAATGCAAATTTATTAATTAAGTTGAACAAATTAAAAAAAAAAAAAAGTAAAAACCCTCACTTGATCAATTAAATCTCTTATTAATTAAGCTACTTAGGCTTTATAGAAATTAATCATATATTATAACACAAAATATCCAGGCACTCTTCTACCTCTCTTCAGCCTCTTTGATCAACACTCAGAAACTGAATCTCCATGGTAGATAGTTTGTGCTCTCTTCTCTTTATCTTTTTTATCTTATACAAAAAGATTGTGCTTTGTAGAAATATTGGTTTTTTTTTTTCCATTTCAATTTCTTTTTCAGAATGTGTGTGACTATGATTTGCTAATGTTTGTTGGATTTAAATGGAAGAGTATTGTTTTTTATTTGTGTATAAAATGGAATGCGAAATGGTTAATTAGGACCATGGGATTTAGTTTTATTTACCATTTTTTTTATTAAATCTTGAAGAGTAATAATATCCAAAAAAAGAAAGAAAGTCCCTGTTCTTGTCTAATTATATTGATATATTATATATTCATTTTGTCTTGAATAATTTGCATGGATTTGGTAGCACTTTTGAATCTATATTTTAAAAAGTGTTGTTTTAATTGAATTCATAACATATCTTTATGGTTTCTAATTAAATTCTTCTAAATTGATTGATGTAAACAACACTTGCATTTGATTTAACATTTTAACAATATATTTGCATTATTGTATATATGTGTACTAGATTCAAGCACACTGACAAAGTTGAGAGTAACACATATTTTTCATTGATCTAATTAACTAAATTATATATATATCTAACTAGGTTTTAGCTAATTAGTATACCTTAGGAGTTCAAGTGAATTTTTCTATAAACCCTAATTTACACTCATCTATTTAAATCTTATATATACTTCAAAAAAAAATTAATATACTACTAATTAAGATTTCACAAAAAACTAACCTCATTTTTTTCTAAAACTCCATATAAACTAAACACTGATGTAAAAAGTTTGATGATATAGGAGTTCTATACATTAAAGTAATGTAAGTTTACAGCATACAAATTATGGAAAAATCTATACGTTATATAAGAATCTGAACTGTGTGTATTAATATTGATGTTGGTCATTTACTTTAATATATTTATAGTAAAAGTAAATTAAGATTGACGTGAGCATAATAAAGATTGAAATAAAAGTATATAGAATAAGATTTGATCAGACCCAAAGTTTCAGTACATTATTCTCAATGACACACCTTTTAATGCACAGCTCTGATTTTGAAGAGAAAACTGTTGAAACACTTCATTTGATCCCTACAAGTCCTTTCAACACACCTCTTATTATTGGTGGCTTTTATCTTCAAAGAGTATGATACTCACCTCACAAATTAAAAAAAAACGATAGATATATAAATTTACGTGGTTCGCTAACAATGTATTAGTAACGTTCACAAGAGAAAAATAACAAAAAAATACATTTACCAAAGTTAGTAATATATACTCAATCAATCGAAAGATCACATATCATATCCATGATATTAAAAAACGAAAAAGTAGGATAAGCCATGAAGGGTAGCTTTAACAGATAATGGTGTTCCTACCCACATGGTCAAATGCTTTTATTGATTGGTTCATATTTTTCGTCAAAACTTTGAAACATCTATATGTGCATGTGTGTGTTCATGATAGAGAAAAATAAAAGGACAAAGTTAAAGACAATGATATGGTCATAATAAAAATGATGAATGTGAGAATATGAGTGTACAGGTACGGATGTTATGAAGACAACAATCTAAAGAAAACGCCAAGAACCAAACTAAAAAACTAAGAACATCCAATTTAATGTTTCCAGAACATTTTTTGTTTCTTGTTTTTATAGTTGATTTGTATGCGTATAAAATCCAAACTAACTTGGAGTTGGTTACTCTTTTTTGTTGTGTCCATATAACGGAAACGTTATGAAATTGACAAACAAAGAATACTAAAAAGGTAGAAAAAATTACCTATGTTGACAATTAAGAGGAGAGAACATTTTATTATTAAAATGAAATTAAATATCATATTCCAAATTGCTAAGGCATTGTAGGTAGTCAGAGAGGTGTGTGTTGGGCTCAAATTGTACTAGCATATTTACGAATATAACTTAGATTAATGAGATCCGTACTTTATCATTTGAAGTATCAAATAATAGATCGATCTCAACACATTGGTATTGGAGATTAACAAGACTTTACCTCTACGAGTTTAAAACATATTAGACAATTAAGAGGAAACAATTGTTCTGCTCTGCCTCTTCTTTTCTTTTGTTGCTGTCGCATGACTAAGAAGAGTAATTATTTTATGCTATGTTTTGTAATAAAAGGTTGAGAGAGAGAAGGTACCATTGCTTTCCTGTCCCTTGACTCGAGAGAGAGGAGAAATTTCTAAAATTTCCCCTTGACAAATGGGATTCTTCAAAATGGTCATTTCTCGTATACAGTCAAAAATCTTCCATCAATCTAGCTAATTATAACAATACTTTAATACTCTTCGTATACTAAGTGAGAGCAATCAGCAAGGACTTTCCATTTACTTATTCAAGGGACTGAGTCTTTTTCTTTTATAAAGAAAAAAAGATACATTATTGATGTATTGAAAGAATGAATGGAGAGGGAATTACAAAATAAAATGTCAACTTAGCCCAACGAAAAGAGGAACTAACATTGAGAAATAAAGAAGATTTTGTAGACGAAGGAGCAGCAAAAGAAACCACTCCCTCCAATAACTCTAAAATTGTATGATATTGTTCACTTTTAGTATACACTCTACTTTTGGTACCATCCAAAGAAACATCGTACCTATGAAGATAGTTGTTCTCATTTATATATATTCATGATCACCTCTCTATCCTAACGGATGTAGAATTTTGTTTGCATTTCTAGTATTCCTATAATCATTCCCCAACATATATGATGGTGCGTGGTTGCGACTCTTATATGAACTTGATAATATGATTTATTCCTCTCAAGTCATATAGGTTCCATAGGATTTAGAGGATTAGGTCGATGCATGTTGAAACAATATTGTCCTCTCCTCCGTGCATAACTCTAAAACTTCTAGTTACCAGTAAAAGAGAAGATGCCACATAATCTAATGTAAAAAAATTTAGTAGGAGAGAATCTTTACCAACAATCTTACTCTAATATTTGCAAAAGTAGTGACATAATTAAATACACAAATTCAAACATAAAATATTCTCACAATAACCCATCATTTCAAAAGCTTAAGCCATGGGTGATGGAAAATTCATTCTATGACACTTATTTCGATACAAATGAAGGTGTTTTAATTTTTTTTTTCATTCAATATAGAATGAATATAAGGAAGAAAGTTCTCAACCAACCAAATGAGTTTATGTTTTTTATGTGGTAATTTATAAGGAAATATGGGAAAAGAATTTGAAAATAAGGTGAGAGAATAACATTTATCATAATCCATACATAACTTTCACACAAACCAAGAGAAAAAGAAATGAAATTGATAAAATGAGAGAGAGAGAGAGAGAAAGAAAGAGAGAGGGAAATTATATGATTGTAAAGATGTGTGTGTGGAAATGGGGTGACAAAGAGAAAAGAAAGACATAAAAGAGGAGTGGTTGCTGTTGTGGGTACGTACGAAGACCAGCAATCAAAGGTGGGCGCAGAATTCCAAGACCCCTCCACACACCTCTCTTTCTCTCCCCACCCACATGCATTCTTTCTTTCTTCTTTCTTCTTTCTTCTTTCTTTTCTACTTTCATCACAATTACATAAATACATTACATTTCCAATCATTAATTTATTACATCTAACTATCCTATACATATCTAATCTTTCAAATAGACTTCCAACCAAGTTTAGCTACTCAGCTGAACAAAATTCTTTTATAATGGTATGAATTTATTGTTTATCGTCTATATAAAATATGGATGTAGATAAAAATCATATGAATGGATACAGCAATAAATCAAATTCCAACGAAACTAGACTATAAGAGTATTTTTAAAAAAATATCTAGCAATGATATATGTAGATGTAACATAAAGATACTAATTGCAATCTACTAAAATTTATTAATTGTCTAAGTTAATATTTGATATGTGACTAGACACGTAACGTAATCCAGTTGATGAAGGTAAGTTATAGAGAGGTAGAGCGATGGCCGACAGTAGATGATTTAAAGCAGTGTTTGGTTGGTGAAAGAGAGATGTAGGGGCGGGGGGTCTATTGCATGTGAAGAAGAAGAAGTTTAGGTTTAGTTAATTATTTCTTATAAATATAAATAATGCATCATTCAAAAACATATCAACCAACTCATCCAAGTGTATCCTTATTAAGTGTATTAACGGTATACCAACCGGTGTATCAACATTATAAAAGAGTGCAACAACAATATCTAAGTTTATCAGCAATACATTAGTCAAGTATATCATTATAGTAAATCAATCATATGTAACATGTTTATAATTAGCATTGTCAACGAGTAAATGTTTGATTAATTAATCATTATCAAGTGCATGCATCATTACCAAGTAATATCAATTACATTACAGTTAAGTATCAATACTACTAGAAAATATGTATTTTTCAACGCACAATACGGACGTCAGGAGAAAAAGCTTCTCCCAACACTGTAGAAGCTCTATTGGGAAATGTTGACAATTCCAACGCTACATAAGGCGACATCGGTATAAGGTAATTTAATAATAAAAAAATTTACAAGCTTCTCTTGACATTGTTATGCATGGGTCGAAAAAAGTTTATAAAATTTTAAAATATATTTAACTTCTTCTGACACCATTATGCATGGCGTCGAGAAAGGTTTAGAATTTTTTTAATATATTTAACTTCTGACACCATCGTGCATGACATCGAGAGATGTTTATAATTTTTTTAATATATTTAACTTCTTTCAATGTCGTATGTAATGAACGTCGAGAATGTCCAACACATTTCCGATGTGTTTAATCATGCGTCGGGCGTTCTCTTTTAAATACAATTTTCAGATCTGTAAAACAAATTTGTGCATTAGCAAAAAATGAGGGAAAGGGAGACCAAAAACGAGGGAGAAAAATGAAGGCTGAAAGAGGAAGAAGGTCAACCACAGCTCGCCTTCCACCATCCATCGCTTGTCATCGCTGTCAACTCTTGTGATTCGTCGTCCATCCCTCGTTGGCAAGTGTTTGTTTCTTTTCTTTGTTTTGGGTTGAGTTTGAATTTTTTTTTTACTAAATAGGTATGTTTTTGTGATTGTCAAGGCCTTCTCTTGTGTGCCTTTTCCTTGTCGTCGTCGTCTGTCGCTGCCTCTCTATTGTCGTTGTCGTCTGCCCCTCGTTGGTAAATCTTTGTTTTTATTTTTATTTTTTTATTTTGGTTTGAGGTTGAGAAAAAAATATTAAAGATGTGTGTTACTCTTCTCAATTTATTCTATTAATTTTGATATTTTTCCATTTGTTTTCTTCTAATTTTTCATTCATTTTACATTAAGGGCTTCATCTAGGTTGCAGTATTTTGTTTTTTAAAAAATAGAGGATTTTCCGACTAATTTTTTCGAACTTCAATTCCGACGCGAATTTATGCATCAAAAAATCATTTAGCGATGCTTTTTCATATATCTCCCAACACTTTTGTGTGTCGAGAGATCTCCATTTTCTTATAGTTTATATATCAAGTTTATTATCTATTTTAAAAAAATGAATGATTGACAGGTGTCATTATCAAAGTATATCAAGTATATCAAGAGATAGAGAATTAAAAAATTAAAAAATGTATCAAATATATTATCAGTATATTGATATATATAGCATTTGGTTAAGATGATTACCTAAAATAATGAAATATATCAAACAATGTACTTGAAGTTTCTTCTCATAAATAATTAACATATCTTTGATGTCAAATTCTAGACAGGAGGTTTTATCTCTAAAAATTAATTATATTGATTTTGACTTGAAGTTTCTTCTCATAAATAATTAACATATCTTTGATGTCAAATTCTAGATAGGAGGTTTTATCTTTAAAAATTAATTATATTGATTTTGAGATAAAATCTTGTTAGACTATAAATTTTTGTAAACACCAGTTTATGTTTTATGTAGATATACCCACTTAAGTTACGTCTTTTTTGTTTCAATTTATTTATATTATGTGTTTTCTTTAATATATATATGATTAAACGGTATAACATTTCACATCTAAGTGGGCATCAAGAATGGGCTGCTAAAATATAAAACGAATCTGGAAGGGACCTTCTATTTTGTATTCGTGGACATCATCATCACAATATTTGAAAAACTGCTTATTCTCTTTCTCCTTACCCCTAGGCTCTGCATATTGTATATAAATCAAAATTAGTTAGTAAGCATATTTATATTTAGATAAACACCAAGGTCGAGGGTCTAGAAAGATATGAGATCTAGAGTAGGCTCACAGAATCTACGAGGAAGCCTAGAGGGAGATGATCAATACCTTTGAAAGAACCTCGTGGCCACAAATGGCGAGCTTTGTATAATATGTATAGAGGACTTAAAAGTCACATGAAAAACCTTGAATGAGTCGTAAAAGACCCTTTTGAAGAACTAATATTTAAGAATCACATAGAAAACCTTGGATGATCTATGAAAGATCTCTACATGACTCACAGAGAATTTAGAAGTCTCATAGAGGACCTAATTGAAGGACCCCAAGGCAGACCTGTGTGAAGAATCCAATGGCGAAGACTTCTAAGTGATTGGAGTTTTGAAATCGTCCAGAATCTCAATAGACGGTCCATGTACACCATAATCTATAACCTTACTTTACGTATGCTTTGTGGGGGTAACCAATAAATAAGCATTTCTTTGCACCTTTCTAATCTAACTTTCCTTCCATGGATAAGCAACATACCCAAAGCTAAGACACTCAAGTTAGAAAAATGTAAAGGGATGGTCTCCACTTTTCTATTATAGTATCGAACTCTAATTCCAAAGAAAAGTAGACTCGACCTAATGGTTGTGAGAAGGGAATAACTACTGCGCGCTACAACCTTACTTGTTTAAAATAAAGTATTATTTAATATATATTGAACTCTGACACTCCAAAATTACTATTAAAATACAAAAGCTGATAATGTGAGGAGGACGTGTTCTACTTGGCCTCCACGTAAATCCTCTTGTGCTTGGATTATCAAATCATTCATGAAGTTTTTCTCCTTTGACATCATATACCAAAATTTGATTTTTCTCCATTTAGATCCAATGTATGGTAACAACCTCAGTGTAAAAATCTTATTTGTCTGGGAATTCTTCTTCTTTCACAAAGATTCTTATAACACATTCCTTGTTGGACAAACTAAACCTTTTCATTTCTTCTATCCTCAATTACACTACTATATTATATGGGCTCTCTTTAACTCATGACAGGTAAAAGTCAATTTTTCCTATGCATGTTGTTCTCAACGTACAGTCTCCAAAGTGTGCAAATTAAATTGCTCTTCACTTTTCTTTGTTAGTGTTTACTATATAAACTCTAACAGTATAGTTGTCGATTTCATTATATTTTCATTGCTGGAAAGAGTTGACGGTTCCTCATATATATTATTAAGCAGCTAGCGGTTGCTCTTGATCCTAAGAATTGTTGGCATGTTGCCACCCGCATCAGAATAAGACCAATTATACAACTCTATTGTTTTGCCACTGATATATGACATTGATCTTGGATTTGCTAGGTAATTCTCAAAGATATATGATTATTCCCATAATATATAAGGGAACGAGAAATTTCACTTCCATCTCCCATATTTCAAATGATTTGATTTGATGGTTTAAAATTTCATCTCAAAAACCAATTGATTAACAATGAAATATCAATCTTATAAAATGTAAACTTCTTTTGTTTTTTCAAGGTGAGTTTTTCTGTATCTCAACAAAAAAAATATATATATATTAGCCCGATTACATGAAAGCATCAATATTAATAGCGCTATGGATGGTCTATAGCCTTTGAAGTGCTTTGACCTAAAAGACCAGCAACCACTAGAGAATACAGACATCTTCCCATAAATTTATAAAGTTGTTCAGTGAATCCCTGAAGGTGCGTTGTTTCGCTCGTTCTAAACGGTCCAAAGGGTGGCAATAGCAGGAACGGAAGATGATCACCTGTTGTGTATTTTGATTATTTGTGCTGGGAGATACAAGATCAATGTATGTCTATTTGATTCTTGTTGATAAAATTAAGCAATAATTTTAAAAAAATTGTAAATATAGGAAAGCCTGTTAGACGTGTAATGTAAGATAGACCTATCTATTAATAATATATTTGATCCATGGTGATAAACCTTCTTGCACAAGTACATGTTTTAATAGAAGTCTAGATCATTAACGTACATCATTGACATTTAGGAAATTTATCAGTGATAAAAGATGGAGATGTAAAAGCCCTATATAACAACACCAAAGCCCTATATATAATACAACTTTTTTTTTCTTTTGAAGAATTCTTTGAAGCATATATGAATCTCAATAGGACGTCATGAAAACTCAAGTTGGTTCTGCTTGATGCAGTATATTTGTGCGTCAACTCCTTATATACCAGTGTGTATAAATCGATAATATCTGCAAAGTGTGTAAATTTTGTATCTCAGTATAATTTTAAACTATATATAAAGATATCTAACAGTTCACTCAAAACGTTTTCAATTTTGAGTGCAATCTTAAAACTTGCACATCTTAATTAATTCTTTGATTAATGACACTAAAACTCAAAACAAAAGAGAGGGTGTTCTTGAAAATGGCTAATGGTATGACTACAAAACCGAAGAATTAAAAAAACAGTACGTAAACGCTACCTCTCACAAAAGTATTGACCAAGCAAATGAATAGATCTAGATCTTTTTTCAATGTGTTGTTTTACTAAAAACATGGGTTTATAAACTACTTAACCTATACATTCTTTAATTTTCTAATCTATATTATTCTAATAAAAGTTGTTTCTCCCTCTGGCCCGTGGACACACATATATATACATAAAACACACGGTTAGCCTTATAAACCTTATACACCCCTTAATTTAACCTACTTTTACATGTTCTTTATTTGTCAATCTCATAACTACGGTTACTCTTCTTCTTAATTAGAGTTCAAAATTGCAATAGAAAAGTGGACTAACCTCATCCTCCAGATTTGTCTAACTTGAGTCTTTGATATATCCTCCAGATTTGTCTAACACTTCAAAGAAGGA
Source organism: Cucumis sativus (assembly GCF_000004075.3). Taxonomy (NCBI): domain Eukaryota; kingdom Viridiplantae; phylum Streptophyta; class Magnoliopsida; order Cucurbitales; family Cucurbitaceae; genus Cucumis; species Cucumis sativus. The sequence goes on along the minus strand of NC_026655.2, from coordinate 21,282,072 downwards.
ATATTAAATAGAAGGTCAAAGGGATGCCTATTTGTTGGTTTCCCACAAGGAGTAAGGGGTTATAGAGTGTGGTGTATAAAGATCATGGACAAGCGAAATGCATTATTATAAGAAACGATGTGTTATATTTTATCAGACCAAGATTGAGATAGCAAATACTAAAGATATTCAAGAAGCTAAAAGTAGCTCAAGAAAAACAACCAACTCAATAAATTTGATGTGTGTCAAATTCATCTTCTAATGGAACAACCAAGTCAGACACCTACAAGTCATGACATACTCTTAGCTGAGTTAGAAGATATTGATGTAGAGCCATAATTAACTTCTGATGCTATGAATTCAAAAGATAGTGCTAAATGGAAGCAAACAATGCAAGAAGAAAGCTACAAGCTAAAACAAGATATAGAGAAGTCTAATTGTTCGAGATTCAAGACAAGACTTGTTAAGGTTTTTAATCAGAATTAAAGAGGGAGTGGATTATGATGAAATATGTTAGAAGGTGTGTGGGTCCGTTTTCAAAATCTTCTTCGTGGAAGGCCTCTTTATTCTTGAATAGGACTAAGAATTGAAGAAATTCAAATCTATAGACAGCTTCTACTAATTTTAAACTAATCCCGGGGCGAGGATTTGAACTTGAGATCTCTGGTTCACAAGTACGTACAAAGTGGTAATTGAGATAAACTCGTCTTAGTTAGCTTTTTCAGTTTCTACAAATTTTAAAAGCCTTAAATTACAAATTTTCCATTCAACTCATTAAAGTTGAATTTGGTGAAAAATAGTATTTATTTTATAGGGGCACTTGCAAATATAGCATAATTGATTTTATAAATTAAGTCCATTTTTGGATTTTCAAAAATGGCAAAATTGAAGCCTAACCCACATTTGGAAAATGCAAAATTACAAACCTACCCTCTAGAATTATAAACATTTTTACGCATTATTTGATATGTTGTTGATACACTTGATGTGTTTTTGATACACTTGTTATTCTTGCTGATACACTCGATGAATTAAATAACATTTGATACACATAATTAGTTTGATAAACTTGATATGTTGTTGATACATTTGTTGACTTTGCAAATACACTCAATCAATTAAATACATTGATGCACTAAGCATAATACGTTTGTTGCATTGTCGATACACTTGTTACAATTTGTTCATAAACTTGTGTTTTTTTCATACACTTGATGAGTTTAATACACTCTCTATAAGTTTAATACACCAAATACGCTACTGATAAAAATTTTATACTTCATCGATACACTCGAAAATTTTAATGCACTTGATACAGTTCATATGTTTGATACCCTTGATGTATTGGTACACTTTCTATGTTTACTAATACACTCGATTGATTAAAATACACTTGATACATTTTAGGTTCTCTGTTGATACACTTAATATACTTCACTAGTAAACATGGATACATATTATATGTTTGATACACTAAGTTATATCATTCATATACTTAATAATACTAAAATGAATTGCATTAAAATTTGAGAAAATGAAAATCATGTAGTAAGTATATCAATCAACTAATACATATAATATAAGTACATTACAACATTAATATACAAAACTAATACATATAACGTGATGCTCTAACAAACCAAAGACAACCATCTTCATTACATCCTAACTCAATAGATCTTGAATTAGATCTCAATGTCTTAAACTCAAAACTTGTCTTGACAGCAGAAGGACTTCAACAACATTTCTTTACTACATACAAAACAACTCCTTCTCCATAAAAGCTAACTCATTCTTAATAGTGGTAATATCAACATCTTTAAAAATTGTTAATTCACCTCTCAAATCAGTCTCAACCATGGAAGAAGAAGCTGAAGAATCAATTAAACATCCAAAACTGCATATATAAAATGAGCAACTAAAGGACATTGCATAGATTGATCCTTAATTAATGTTAAGAACTAAGTCAGATCTTTATTTTCAACAATCTTAAGAACGCGATAAACACCATTACTACCTATAGGCAACAAAATTGAAAGTTCTATACCATGATTCAACTTGAATTTCGGTACGTATCAAGTTCACACAAAAAAAGAATCAAATGATGATATCATTCCATCAACTAAAACACAATTTGCACATAGCATTGACGCTCATCCATTGACCACATGAAAAACAATATTATTGCGAGCTTAACCATAACTACAATGAACTGTAACAATTTTGAAAAAATAAAAAATATGTAGCAAGTGTATTAGTCAACTAATGCATATAATATAAGTAATATAAGAAACTGATACAAATTTATATATATAAAAAAAAGAACCAAACATAAATAAAACAAAGCTATGAAAAGCTCTTTCGGTAAAAGAGATGAGTAACAAATAAAAACACAAATAAAAGAGATGAGGAAGAACAAATCACAGCCTTAATTTTGGATAGATGATGATCAATTCACAAAAGAAGAAAGAAAAAAAGATGATAATCAAAGTCCCTTACCAATTTCGGACACCAAAATATAGGAAAGAATATTAAGGTTTTAAAAAAGAATATAGGAAGAAATACATACCTGAAGAAGAACAATAGGGAAGAGAGAGAAGAAGACGAGGAGAAGATATGTAGCGAAAAGGAGAAACTAAGAGTGATGGAGATTGAAGGAGTGACGGAGAAGACCACGAAGAGGAAGAGAAAAAGTGACGATAACATGAACGATAAAAAGAGAATGAAAAAGTGACAGAGAACGATTAAAATAAAAAGAGAAGGAAGGAGAAAGACAAAACAATGGATATTTAGAGAATGACATTTTTAGAATAAAGAAAAGATTAAAATATAAAATATCAACAAAATTTAGAAAGTTGCTATATTTGCAAAATTGAAAAGCTTAGTGCCAATATTGTTAAATGATATTTGTATTGTGCCACCCAATACAATTTTCTTTTTTATAGGCAATGCTGATCAAGATATCATTTTTCTTTATAGGTATTCTAAACCCAAAATTATATATATTAAAAAGAAAATTCTTGATGAGAAATGTTCATCTATATATCATTTTTCTTGATGAACTTTGCCTATGATCTTTCTTTGTTGTCCATCAAGAAAATACTAAACCCATAAAAAAATCCAAAACAAATATATTAATTTTTTTATGCCATTGCAAATCAAGAAAATCCATCCCTTGATAAGTTTTGTCCATCAAGAAAACCTAACTAATTAACTTGATTGACATTGACAATCAACTAATATATTAACTAACTTGACCTTTGTGGACCATCAACAAAAATAAGAAAACTTTGTTCATCAACGAAATTAAGATAATCCACATTTTTAAAAGTTTTTTCGTATTTTTTTACCAAAATAAGGAGATTTTTTTTTATGTACATGACCGTCAAGACAAACATTGTTTCAAGAAAAATATTTTTCTCCATGATTTATTTTCTTGACTATCAAAAAATCAAAATTTGCATGTTTCAAAAAAGACCAAATCTATAGGAGTGTATTTTCATGAAAAAATTTGTTTCCAATATTCTAATTCTCTTCATTCCATGGGTTTTGCCAAACCTTAGCTGCTTATATAAATTGCCCTGAAATTAATGTTTGTTGATTTCTTATTTGAAGAAAAACCTTTTGGCTTAAACAAAAAGATCAAGCTTTACGATGATGATGAAGAAAAACAGGACTTTAATCTGTAAATGAGATACATGATTAAGGGAAAAAAATTTATTTATTTATATTATGTTTGAAAGATATTAGTGATTGAGTTACTATTTAATAAGTTAAAATCACTTAAGTACGTAAGGATGAAATTGAGTTGTAAATTTTAGACTTATGATCATGAAGATGTTATTGTGATTTATTTGTCAAAGTAATACAAAATCTCATCTCTCGAGTCAAAGACCCCAGACGTAGATGTTGGGTCATCGAATTGGGTTAAGCAATGTACATCTTGTGTTCCTACTACTTTTACTATATGATCCTTTTGTTGTATCGTCCGTTATTAACTTGGAATATTTACTCCAAGAACATTTGTTGACTTATTCACTGTTTTATCAAAATATTTTCATTGGTTGTCAGGTACTCTTCCCTGCAATTGTTTGTTATCCTTGGTCGTCACTTTCAAAACTGGAATTAGATGAATTCCAAAATAAACAATATTTGTATCATGGAGATTAAGTAATAAGTAAGGCAACTAAAAATAAGGTATGTGTTTTGTTAAGAAGTCTTGTATGGTTTCTACAGGAAGCACATAGGGAATGGTACATTAAATTTGATTCATTTATATGTTGTCTTGTGGTTTTCAAAGAAGCACATGCTGGACCCATTGTGTTTACTTTACACATAATAATGGAGGGTCTTCTGTATTTTTGCTATTTTACATTGATGACATGCATGCTTGTAGCCAAGCTCTAGATAGATATGAAGTTAATTAAGAGGTTATCTAATTTGATATAAATATGAGAAGAATAGGTACTTTTATACCAATAAAAATTTCTCAAGGGTGATTTATTAATCGAAAACTGTGATTACAAACCTTAGAATGATGTCTCTACGCCTTTAACAAGTAAATATAAGTTATTATTAGAACACTGATAAAATACTCTTTCTTGTATGTCCTCTCGTATTGTTACTTAAATTCGAAAAGTATTTGGTGGAGGAAATAAAGAAAAAAATAAAAATGAGATGCCCTTTTGTTTGCCATATGATTCAAATCCACAATGAATGTAACTTGTGGGGAAAGAACTTATCACAACCACCTCCACATGAACCAAGCTCATCCATCCCTTTCAAAATAAAGCAACAAAATAAAGCAGCAAAATATCAAATAAATAATAAATAAATAAAATGATCCTAAATGATAAACTATTGAAAATATTTACATTCTATTCATTACTATAGTACAACAATAGCTTTAATGTTTATTAATGATAGGTCTCAAATTTTCTATAAATTTTTTATCCATTTTATGGTATTTAAAAATGTCCTACTTAATAAATAAATTTTTTATACTTTTTACCTAACTTTAAATACTTATTATTTATGTTAATAAAAGTTTAGCTCATCTAACGGTTGTATGTATTTGAACACTAGATGTAGGAAATAGACTTATTATTTATATTAATGATATTTTTTTAATAGCCTAATTTAGAATACTAACATGGAATTCACTATCAATTTAAGCATACAAGATAATAAAAATACATGAAATTATTTTAAAAAATGTTATAAGAGTTTTTTTGTTTTGCAATAATATCTGAACTCTTAATCTCTTAAAACTACAATTCTTGTTGAAGTTTATTTTTTATAGGCTACTTTTGGTTCAAACATCTGATTTATTGGTCGAAATTGCAAACTATATATGTTCGTATTGTTGGCTATTAAAATATAAAATATTATAGATTGAATTATTAATTAAATAACTTAAGATCATCTCACTAGCTTTTTGAAAAGGTAGCTATAGCTAGCTAGTTTTCAAATTCCTCTCTAGAAGAGAATGAATAAATTAACATTGTGTTTTTAATTTCAAAATTGATCTACAAAAGCTTTGCACGGCTTAGCCTTTTCTTCTTTTCTTATTTGTTACCAAAGAAAAAAAAAACTAATGGCCATCACTTTAGAAATTTGTTGTGCTTTTTCTTTTTCAAGAAGGTGTTTAGTCGTAAGTTGAATTTGTCTTGCATCGATTTGAAATGGCTTTTTAATATTTGATTGATTGAACTTTTCTAAAAATGATAAAATTTTGGGACAGTTAGGATTATCGAGAATTAGAGTCGTTGGAAATGCATAAGTAATAAAAAATGAAATAAAAATGAGTTTGTAAAACGTAAAGAGAGTAAAAAATAGAGTTAAATTAAAAATTGTTGGAACAAAAGTTTTGTATTACAAATTACATTCAAAGCGTTAAATCCAAACATCAATTTTTGGATTATATTATTACAATACAAACATATTTCGTTATCGCTTACCAACCATTTTCGAAAATTTCAATCAGTTTGGAATATTTCGTCAATTAGTTGGATTGATATAAATATTATTGACATTTATTTGAATAATTGTATATATCTTAATTTATTTACGGATAAATGTGGTTTTTTTTCTCTTTTTGTTCTTTATCAACAGCACCATTAAAGCATTCATCATTTCCATATATTTAAATTTAGATTTATAATATATTTATTAAACACTTTTCTTTTTTAATTCTGGAATCATACTTTTGTTGAAACTTTTCTTCTCCTTTTTTTTTTTTCATCAAAAGAAAAGAAAATGATTTTATCCACTTCTGTTTGAATGTGATTTTATGCACATTTTGAAAACAAAACTGTTTATATGTTTTTTATATCCTGAATTTAAATATCAAAAATTTAAATTCCATTAAGGAAAAAAAAAAACAATAACTTATTTTTTACATCTAACAAATATTGACTTTTTTGATACAATTTTTAAATTCACATTTACATTATAATAAATCAGATGAAAAATTCGTCTTTTTTTATTGCTTCAAATATAATAAATATTATTAGAGCATATACGAAACGTCAATATATTTTTTTTAACATACTTTAATGTGTTTATTATATAATGTTCGGATCCTTTACATAAAATTGAGAGAATTGTCAAACTTTTTTTAAATTTCGGATGTGTTGATGGATTATATTATTGTATTAATCCATTTACGTGAGGAAGGGATGATCAATCATAAACAGACTGTTAGTTTAGAAAAATAGAATGATTGAGAGAGTGAAAAGAAAAAAGGGTAAATTATTAAAAAGAATGGTTGGAAGGCAAATAACTTTCGGCGGCCGAATCGCGTGATGATAACAATGACATTTCTTGTTGTTTGGGTAAGTGATGAATTGAAACTTTCACAACCATTTTTCTTTTTCTTTTCTTTTCTTCCTTCTTTTTCTTCTCACTTTTTCTTTTTCTTTTTGTCCCTTTAATTTCTTGATTTTTTTTTTTATTTATGACTCATCGTATCACCTTTTATGAATAGTAAAAAGAAAATTTAAAATTATTTACAAAAAAAATTAATTAATTAAAAATAGTTTTTATATTTTATTTATTTTAAAAATGTATTGTCCAAAAAATTAGGTTTAAAATAAAATAGGAATGTTTGACTTTTGTTTTATGTTAATAAAAATTAAATCTCAATTGTTTTTTATAATTATATTATTTTATTTGTATGAAGTTATCATTTTACCCATTAAAAACGTTGACAAATTCATATTCAAATCAACGAGGGAAAAGAAGACATTTTCATTTTTATTTTTAATTCTAAATAATGAAGAGTATATGAATGATCTTTGCATAGTTTTAAATTTAATTTCTAAATCATTTGTTGGTATTTTTTTATTTTTGTTTTAAAATTGAGAACAAGAAAGTAGTAAAAATATTATCATTTTCTACTCCTTAAATAAATCATCTCAACAACCTTACAATTCAATCAACTCAAAACAAAATAATCAAAATTATATAACATACACTTCAACAACTAACTAATATATTGTTTGTACACTTCAAAAATTAAAATGGATATATTTTAACTTTTTATAAAAAAAAAATAATTTAAGGTCATAAGAGTTGTATAGCATTATCAAGAAGGAAAAGAAATAGTAAAGAAAGAAGATCACTTTCTAATTAAAAACTAAAACAATAAATGAAAACATTATTTGTCAAAAATACTATAAGTATATTAAAATTTTGTAATAATTAAATGTATGAGATAATAAAGACATTATCCATCACTAATAAGGTTGATAAATTTGGAAAACTAAATTTCAATTTTGTATAAATAAAATATCATATATAAGTATAAATTATATTTTACAAATACCTTTTTATTTGAAAATAAATAAATAAAACCCATAAAGTCATGCTCTATAGTATAGACATAATTTATAAAAAAAATAAATGCCGAGACTTTTTTGTATTTCTTTTTGACAAAACAGATTGCATAGACTTTCTTGTTATTGTAGAACACCTCACCCATTTTGAGGCTATTATTCAGTCAAATTAATTTTTAAAAACCTAATAAATCAAAAAAAATCATATTTTATTTGTGTAGATACTCCTCATGGGTGATTATCAATGTAGATATCACAGATAGATACTCATAAAAAAATTATTAGTATTTATTAGTGTCTAACATAATCTAAACTTGAATTTATGCACTATATGAATCCTAAATTTTTATCATTTAAGACTGCTCTACCATCTATAAACTTGAATTTATGCATTATATGAATCCTAAATTTTTCTATTTAGTAATTATTAGATTATTAAATTTTAAAAATTTTGAAAATTGAAACTAATTAAATTTGAAATAATTAAAAAGTTTAATGACCAAATAAATATCCAACTAAAAATGTTCCTAAAGGTTTTTCCAAATTAACACTAGAAAGTGATGGATTCAAATCCATCTTAATTAAATTTTTGATTTAACCAAAACTTTCCTTTCAAAAAACACACAAACTTTATTAGGTGAAGGACAAGTCAATTCCATACCTTAATAAAAGCTTAGTCTATGTAATTAACAAACATATTGACTTCAATAAGATTATAAACAAATTAAATTTTAAAAAGAAAAAAAAAAAGATTAATGGTAGCAATAGCAATGCTTGAAGAAACAGAGAAGAAGATTCATCATCCAAAACTTAAAAAACTTTATATTTACAATCAATTTACCAATTAAAGAAATAAATAAAACACATTAGCAATGGTAGCAAATCACGAAGAAACAAGAACAAGATGATATCATCCAAAACTTAGAACTATATATTTCCAAAAAAAAAAAAGAAAAAAGAAAGAACTTTCTTTTTGCCTATATTTCTAAGATTAAAACAGGATTTAAATTAAGAAAATCCCTACGGAGGTGAAGAAATGAGAGGAAGAACCTGAGAAGAGCTTGAAGAATAAATAAACTTTTGATTATTATTAATTACCTTTCTTTGTTCATTTTTGGGAATCTCTGTTTTTCTCTGATGAGCTTCTTCCATTAATCTTCTGTACAATTTCTCCTCTGCATCTCTAAGAAATTTGAACTTTGGAGGAGGTGAAGACCTCAACCTCTTCAAATTCTGCTCCACTTCTTCCGATGATTCAAACAAAGGATTAAATCCATGGACTTTGTAATTGTAAGTCTCTAAATTCAAACTCAAAGGTGAAGAAGCCTTCAATGGCGGAGAAGCCATAGGAGTAAAAAAAGGAGTTTCAATTGCTGTGATTATATCACTTAAACTTCTATTTCTCGACCCTTTTCTCGATTTCCCATCTTCCGATTCCAAATCTTCCTTTGTTTCTTCATTAATTGTGAATAAAAACCTTGGTTGTCCAGCAAGATTATAAATCCCCTGTAATTCTAAATCATCCTCTGTTTCTTCACCTTCATCTTCTTCCTCTCTCCCCGTTGTTTTCAGCAAGGAAACCTCGCCGGAGCCGTGTTCGACATCGAATCCACAACGATTCTGAGGTGGGTTTTGAGTTTCAGAGGGGATTAAACGAAGGGAAGGTTGCTTAGAGAAGTGGTGGTGGTTGTCTTCTTCAACCTCTGAAGTGTCATTGATTCTCTTGTTCTTCCGACATAGAAGGTAGTAAAGCTCTGTGAGTATGCCTAAGAAGAGGAACCCTAAAATTATGCCTAAACCAATATATAACCAACTTGAAGAAGCCATTTGAAGATGGGATTTTGCATCACTCAAATGGGAAAAAAGGGTTTTCTTTTCTTTTCTTTTTATGAAAGAAGAATTTTCATAAGGAAATGAGAGAAGGGAAAAGAGTTGGAATCCAACTACTCACAATCAAAATTTTGAAATGAATGGGAGAAAGGGACTTGACGTTTTGTTTATAAAAACGAAGCAGTTGGATGATAAAGAAATGGGAAAAAAAATATCGGTTGGTTCTTTGGTTATGAGTGTAGGTTCAATTCCATTTCTTTTGTTTTATAAAACACCACTCTTTTACCAACTTGACTCGGTTATTATAGCTAATTGTATGATAATTCTTATTTGAGGTGTACATTAAACTATTTTAATTTCGCTATAATCATTTATATTTTACCTTAGATATGAAATTGTAAAAACTAACGTATACATCAAAACATGTTTGAAACAGTAATACATAGTTTATTATAAGTTATAATAATTGGTATTACAATGGGTGTTTCAAATATGAAATGGACAATTATAACTCATTCTCTTCCACTTAAAACTAAAGGTTCAAACACTCTCTAAATAAATTTATATACATTTGAGACAAGAAGTCGAATTATAAGTTAACGAGACCCACAAATTCCTTACCTCAAATCAAGAATAAAGATGGTATATGCACTCCTACACTCAAGCTTACTTTCTCAACTAATTCATTTATAGAGTTCAATTTGTAAATAGTTAGAATTACCTATATAATTTTGTTGAGTAAAAATGAAATTCATTAAGCGATATTAAATAATAAAATACTTGTAGTGCAGTTTTGGAGAAATGGGAGATATTTGACCTAAGAGCCGGTTGGGTTGGTTTATTATTATTAATAAGAAGGGTGTGAAATTTGGAGCGAGAGAACCAAAGAAGTGGTTTTTTTTATATATAATTTGGTTTGTAGTGAGTTGTGGGCAGCCGAGCACATGGGAATTAGGAGTATTTGGAAATGTGGTATTAATTCTAACTTCAATGTTATTCCCAATTTCCCTTTCTTATATACATTTTTCCCTTTCAATTATTTGATTCATTGCTCCTTTAACTCTTATGAAATTAATTAACAACCTATTTTAATTTTTAACAACTTACCCCTTTTATTTCCTACTAATTTATTGCTTCCATTTTAGTCTCTAACAACTAATAGTTTACTTAATTCATTACCCTAAAATTTCTACATTATTATGATTTTTTTTGTTTTTTTTTTTCTTTTGTTATGAACAAATAGAATTTGCAATAGAAAATTATTTGTTTTTTGTACCACTACGAGTCCCTTAAACGTTCTTTGATTAATTCTCGATAAAAAGTTGATTCCACGTTACAATTTTTTTAGGTTTGTTTTCAAATATAACAAAATAAACCAAAATATTTACAAATATAACAAAATATCATTTATAGTTGTTGATTGACACTAAATAGACTATGATACTATTACTCGTAGATATTAATAGATACTGATATATTATGTTTCAGTATCTATCACTCATAGACTATATAATTTTGTTATATTTGTAAATATTTTCAGAACTTTTGCCAATTTATAATAAATTCTATAAATTTTAATATCTTTTCCTATTTTCAATATTATTAAAGAGAAATATATGTACTTTAAATTTAAATTTCAAGATGTTAGGTTTCGTTCTATTTGGGTCCATCTATTTTCTTGTGTAACATTTTAGCCTCTAAGCATTGAGTTTAGTGGCACTTTTGGTCCATCTATTAAATATATCACTAACCCATAATATAAAGTTTGACGTGACACACTTCTTTCTTATTAAATTTGTTTTTTTATATTATTTTTGTTATAAATCTATTTCTAAAACTTTTAAAATAAAATGAAACAAAATGCAAATTCAAGTGTCTTTTTGTTAAGGTGTAAAAAATGGATTCAAAATTGAACCAAAATCTATAGGTTAGGGACTAAAAATGCATCTGGTCTGTTATATGAATAACTATGGATGAAATAACAAAATTCATATAAACTATTAAATCAGCTTTGAAAGGCATTCTGATGATGCAGGGGAACCGACAATGCCAAAATGTATCCTATTTTTTAAACGCTTGGTCAGTGCCAAAGCTAATTATAGGCTTTAATTGATACAACAATGTTTTAGTCAAAGTTTACATTTAAGAGTTTAAGAATTTGTTTGTTACATTTAAAAGACATTATGAACTAAATAAACACAAATTTAACGATTAACAAGTGAAATAGGGGAGATAATTTTGAAAGTTTAAATTCATATATCTTTTAACTAATTAATGATGGAGGTTATCTTCATATTGAGTAGGCACATCAAGACTTTTTTGTATATTAATTAACTAATGCAATTAACTCACTTAATGTTGTTTTCTGCTTTTAAAGTTCAATTATATGGAAATGAAAATTCCAAACTCTAAATCTCCTTGGTCAATTACAAATGTCCTAATCCCATTTGTTGAGTGCTTAGATTGGCAATATATCTAATTTAACATTCATCCACACCCATATATTAGAAATTAGATCTTAGCTTGATCCATCTCTCTTAACCAAATTATTAATTGGTTAATGATAGAAATATATATTCTAAAAGATTATATCAAACAAAAAAGAGACCATTTATATATAGATCCAATTTACGAATATTATATTGGATTTTTTTGTAGAATATTTTATATGGTAGTATTTCATCTCAACAAGGGATTTGTTGTTAATTAGCTATTATTAGCAATTACATTAATTACGTAATTTGTTTGCTTTCCATTATTTTTGCCTCTTCAATCGATTTCCACTATGTTATGTTGTTGTGTATTATGACTTTTTCTACCAAATTATTGTTGCAAAAATTTGGAAGAGAAAAACAATCTCACGCAACTTTGCATATAAAAACACGTCCAATATGTATATGGAAGCCAAAAAAAAAATTATTAGAATAACGTGGTTGGTCAAAAACATAATTGGATGCTTTTAATCAAGTTTATTTAGGCATGTTACCCACGTAATTTAATTTATCATTGAGATAGTGTGTAGTTGGCATTCTCTAGATCATTGCCATCTTTTTATCATTACAATTATTATCATGGTTTAGGGTTAATCGTTAATACTATTTGTTTTGACAGTGAAACTTTAGAATTCTCCTGATGTAGTTAACAAGTAATAATATCGATGTACATGCAAAAATTGGGAAAATGTCTTAAAAATTAGTGGAATATCCCACATATTTGTCAAACCCAATTATTGGATTAATTGATCATCTCTAACTTCTTTTTATTAAAGTTTGGTAGTAGACCCACGTTCCATTACGATTATGGAGAACACAAGTAACAACAAATGTAATCAAATGAGGTCTATATATATTTGTTCATACTAATATTAATATAATGGATTATCTTTCTCCTTCATTGAATAAATGTGGCCTCAATTCTAAATTATACGAGATTATTTAGCTTTTTTTTTTCTTTTTGACAAAATATAGGTGGGAGAGCCGAACTTCTAGCCTCAAAATTGATAGTATGAGTTTTATGACAATTGAGCGTATATATAGTGCACACTTTTTCCAATGATTTATCCCAGAGTCATTTGCCTATCACACACATAAATATGACATCGCACCTAAGTGAAAATTGTTGTAGTTATTATAGATGTTCGACGTTAATATGAAATAGTGAATCGACATTTCTATTATATAATTTTTTTTAAAAAAAATGTAAATTAGGAAGGGTGAATGTTTTTATCCACACTTTTGCAGCTTATATTTTTATCCAAATTTCTAAATAAATTGAGATCTCAACATTATGTTGAAGATTTCAAACATGTTAAACTTATTCTACTGCAAAGAAGTTGCTTATAAATGTAGATAACTTGCTCCTATATTAAGTACATTGAAGTCAAAAATTATAAAAAGATAATGTTTGTACGTCCAAAATTTTCTAAATATATCTTTTTAAGTCTCAATTTCCTTTTTAAGAAAATGTGTATTTGGTTTCTAAATTTAACTATTTTTTGTAAGTCTCAAATTTAAGTTAGAGTAATCTTTTTATTAATTGAAATAGTTATGTAGCACGTTAAATTAGGAAAATAATTCTAGGTAGAGGAATTTTTTCTTTAATTTAGAATTGAATAATTGGAGTGTTGGCTCTTTCGCAGAAATATTTAAACACATGTGACACAAAATGATCTAACAAGCACAAAAACAATCGTGGATCAAAAGATGAGAGAAACAATAATCACACATCAATTATGGTGTAACGACCTGAGTTTAGGAAGGGAACATGAATGAAATGATATCACACATAAATGAGAGGGACGTTTTTAAGAACATTAAAATAAAGTTAAGAAAAAAATTTAAAAGAATTAGAAATTACTACATACTAAATAAGCTTTACAAAGGGAAGAGTTCACGCCAACGGTCATCTAAAAATTAAAAAAGGAAAGTTTTCTTCACCTCCCTAAAAAATAAATTTTATTTTTTGACCCAAGAAGTGTTCCACTCAAGCCCATCAGAGTTAGAAGCTCCGAGGAGAACCCACAAAAAGATCGTCCGGCCAACCCAATCAATCTAAAGCAAAAGGGGAAACAAATCTGCAGAGTCAAAAACCCAATTAAGCCATAGGACTTGCCGATAACAAATTCAGAAAAAGTTAGTGGAAACAAAGAACAATCTCTTAATGAAGTCTTTGACGTCAAAGAATGTGTTAATGTTGAATGTGTTAATGAAGTCTTTATAAAGAGGAGAAATTCAAGAAAAAACTCGCGATCTGACTAAAAAACAACCTGAAATTAGCTTCAAATGTTAATGTTGAATGTGTTAACAACGATAAGAATGTTAATTATGTTTCGAATGATGTGGGTCTGTACCAAATGGCACAAACTAGTTTCCCATGAAAGTTGTATGTTGGAACACTAGAGGGTTAAGCTCTCCCTCAAAAAGAGCTCAAATAAAAAGTTTACTTTCATGTTATATTCTTGATTTTGTGATTATTGTGGAAACCAAATTACATATTGTGACAAAACAAATCATAAAATCTCTTTGGAATTCTATCAACACAAAATGGCATTATATCCAGACTGTTGGAAACTCGAGTGGGATTATAATCATGTGAGATGATCTTAGATTCAGTGTGGCTGACTGATCATGTTGTGAAAAATTTCTCTCTCCATCACAATTTCTTTCCCAAATGATATTAACAATACTAGTTGGTGGCTTATTGCTATTTATGGGCCAATTAGCAGAAATAATAGAGATGAATTTTGGGTTGAGCTTGAGGAGATTAAATCTATATGCTTACCAAATTGGCTTATGGGAGGAGATTTCAATGTTGTTAGATGGAAATCAGAAACCACTGCAAAAAATTTACAAAAGAGACTCCCATCATGGAGTTTGAAACCATCCTGGTGTGCTACGTGCAAAACTGCGGATGAAGACAAAAATCAACTTTTTATTTCTTGCCCATTTGCAAATGATATATGAAAAAAAGTTGGTGCTTTGTTTAATCGATCCTTCATATTTGAGGATACTACCTACCTTTGCAAATATATATACAGATCAAAGGTGAAAGCAAAGAACCAAACAATTCTCTTGAACACTGTAGCTGTCATCCTTTGGTCCATATGGAATGAAAGAAATAAGAGGATCTTCAATGATGAAGAAAGATTTCCCTGGCATGATACTGGAAGAGTACATTCAAGTTCTAACGGCCTTCTCTCTAGCTTTTTTTGTACTTTTCCAACTTCTTGTATTTTTCTCATATATATTAATGAAGCGAGAATGATGAGAGTACTAAACGGGTATCCACCTAGTGGACATGTCCTAGTACACCTACTGACCCTCTGTATCTTTTTAAAAAAAAAAAAAAAATTACATATCTATACCAACAAATGTGCACATTCATTTTTGGTGGCTCAACCATAAAAACTCTAAAGTTAAGCATGTTTAGTTCAGAATAATTATATGTTAGGTGATCTCTTAGGAATTTTCCTATGATACATGTGAGAAAGAATAAAACATGTTATAAAAACTCGTGTTGGATCAAAAAATTTGAATCTTAATCCAAATCTTTGGGCTTGAGGTGTTGCATATGTAACACAATTAAGTGACAATACACCATTTGTCGAGCTTAAATAGCACACAATCAAAATAAGAAAAATATCTCGACACATAATGAGTAGAATACCATAAAAGGAAAATATATCTTAGAGAGAATATTCTACGTATACATGTGAAGAAGTATTTTGTAGAGACAACATCTAAGTAACAACCTTTGAAACGAGATCACATCGAAAATAATCTCAAATACAATCTATATTAACAATCCGAGAAGCAAAAGCTAGAAGTCTTAACATATATACCCAACACCACAAATCTAAGAAAAATATTTTAAAATTTTGCTTAAACTCTTCTAAACATATTCTTAAAATATTTGTAACTATAATATTTTTAATAAAACAAAAGGTTGTTATAGATATGAAATATTGAAACTATTTACAAAATATAGCAAATAAAAATTAAATAAATTACATTTTCAAAATTTTGGAGAATGAAACACATTGAAAAAAAGATCCAATCGATCAAGGACTAAAATGCAATCTTCCATGTTTCTTAAATGCATTTGTGAAAATCGACTTAATTTCCTTCATGTCTTTTCTTAATATATATGTGTAAGAATGGAAATACTAATGCGAACTCTTCATATTCCAACGCCAACATCCTACCCCTTCTTGCATCATAATTTCAATTGGATATTAAATTATAGAGACAGCAAAACATATTATAACAAAAACAAATATCACTAAACTGAGAAAAGTTCTATCAATGGATTGAAATTCCTACCTCATTACATAAACAAAAAGAAAAAACCTTTCAAAATATATAACCCCTATTTTTCTCAACACAAGTTGTTCCTACATAAAAAATTCAAAGTAAGGTTGACGGCCATGGGCAGAATCGTCAACAGAGATTTCATCAGAGGCCGAAGTGGGCACCATCGACGGTGGCGGTGGCGACTGCGGGCTGGCTTGTAAATCCCCAGTTGGGTGCGTGGGAAAGAGGGAGAGAGTTTCAGTAGTTTGATAACTAAGGTTATTATCATTGATAGTTGATTCCTCATTGATATTAATAATACAATTTCTTCTCTCACTTTTTGATCTTTTCGTCTCAATCCCACCGCTTTGAATCACCATTGAATTGTTTTGGTATTGTGGATATAATCCGACGTCGTTTTGATGTACGTAGTATGGGCTGCAAACCACTGATCAGAATAACAATAAACAAAACAAGAAATTTTCATATTAGTCAAAAATAATTTCATTACAATTGTACACAACAAAAGAAGAAGCTCTAAGATTATCGATAAGTAGAGTTTTTAACGTTAAGTGAATATCAACAAATAACATTACAATACTCAAACATAGAAATGTCTTTCAATTTTAGATTTTGAATATTAAGCTTAGGATATAACTTTCTAATCCAACACATGTTTTGAAAAATTTAATATTTCAAATTTTAAAACAGTATTAACTATTTTGTATTGTGTTTGAAATTTCACTAAGAATTAAATGAATAAACAAACTTAAAATTTTCATAAACAAAATATTTATCAAACTAAAAACACAAGTTGAAATTAGAATTAAACCCAACAAAATTTATCCTAATGGGATTAGATGTGAATTTAATTTCTTAACAACCTAATCAATCAATATCACATATGATAGTTTGAAAGAGATCAAACGGAAAAAATGGATTTTGAGATGTTTTGATCAGTATGAAAAGATATATCTTGACATTGAAAGAAAAGAAAAGTAGCACGATTTGAACTTTTTTCTTTTTTGGGTCAAATCAAAAGAGAATAAAAGAAAAAGATACTCCATGAACGTAAGGTAATAAAAGATCTGAAAACGAACATAACTCAACAGAAGTATTAGTATAGTATAGTATGTATGAGGGAGATGAGGTTTAGACGAACCATTATTGGGAGGAGGAGGAGGAGGAGGAGGAGGGAAAGGAGAGTTGTTGTGATTGAAGTGAAGGAAGTGATTAAAAAAAGGGAAAGAGGAATTAAAATGATGATGATGATGTTGTTGTTTTTGCTTCTGCCTTTGTCTAGCTTTATGATTTTGAAACCAATAGAACACATTTTTGCCTTCAATATGACCATAATCCTTAAGCCTAACCGTTATCTGCTGTATTTGATCAGCACTTGGCGTTCTCACTCCTTGTCTATACAAATTCTCCAATATGCTTATTTGCTCTTTTGTCGGATTCCACCGTGAACTCACCGGAGGACCACCACCACCACCACCAACACCACCACCTCCGTCCCCCACCTCCGCCGTCATCTTTTCCATCAAATTATTGTTATTATATTATAAAATATATATTTTCTCTCCATGATCATCAGCAAAACCTTTATATATGTATACAAACAAATTAAATACAAAGAAAATAGGAAATAATTAATTGAATTGAAAGCCAATGAGGTTTGAAGATTGAAATGGAGGGAAGGACATGCGTATCGTTTTTGGTGCTACAAAATCTCTGAAAACATGGTGGGTAGAGCGAGGGTCGACCACTACTAGGGTTTTAAGAGGGGATGTGTGAAAACACCAAACTACCCTCCCAATCCAAACCTATCCTTCATGGATAGAAATGACTTTTGCACTTGTATATCGATTTTTACATTATTATTTATTACGTTTTTGTTTGAAAAAAAAAAATGCTTCTATGAAATTTATTGTTGTATTATACACTTTCAAATAAATGTATGAACTTGTTTTAGACTACTCTTAGTAAGAATTTTCTTCTAAAATCGTTCATATATTTGAATATTGACTTATGAAGATTTAATTAAAAGTTTAAGTCAATAATTAAAATATGAATTTCAAATGATATTTCTCGAAAGAGAGGAGTTTAATTAAATTGATAAAATTAATATCTTAATTGATATAATCACATATGCTTAGGGGTAAAAAAAAAAAATTAAAATTGATGTTTGCCCACAAATTTAAGATTTTATTTAGTCCTTAAAGTTTTCAACTTTTTCCAGAACTCACACCATTCCAAATAGATACAATATTGAAAAATTAGGGTTTGTTTAGACTTGGTTGAATTTCTCATAGACTTATTACACACAAACTTCAAAGTTTAGTAACCTGTACTAAACTTTCAAATATATCTTAAACTGTGTACATGTTAAGAAACAAATTCAAATAATGACGAATGCATACTCAGTTCAAAAGATTAGGTTAATATATATATATATATATATAGATATAGGCCTGTATTTATTTGTGGCTACATGTTGCTATTGTATATATAATATGTATATGAATAGGGTTGATTGGATGAGTGAATGGATATGAATGTAGATCAAGATCCAAAAACCAAACCAAGCTAAGTGATGAGTTGGATGAATAAGAGAACATGAACTTGAACACACACAAATGAATATAATCGTTTTGGTTTTAGTGTGTGTTTGAAAAGATGAATAGTAAAGAATAATGGGAATGGGATTGGTTGGTGGGGATGAAGAGTAATATTGATTGATATAAAATCTTGGGAATGACAGAGAGAGAGAGAGAGAGAGGAGGAGGAGGAGGAGGAAGGAAAGGCCAAGTAGGATAAGCCATTGAAGAAGAGAAGAGGGAAAAGGGAAAAAGAGAAAGACAGGCTGTTTGGGGTTTGTAAATTTGAAGGGTTGTAGTGTAGGTAAGGCCTAGGCTTTGGGAATTGAAGTGTTAAGGCAATAGAGATGGATCCATAGCTTTTTTACCATTTTAGATACGCTTCACACACAACACTCAATTTTATATTACCAAAAAAGATACGCTCAAAATTGTCTTTTTAGTTCTTGAGTTTTATAGGTCTACTTTCAATTCGATCTTTTGATTGAAACGTTATGTTCGTAGTTGTTAAGTTTTCAATTTACTTCTTAAATTTCAAAGTGTTACAATCTTATGTTGTGATCATGTCTATGACTGGAATAAAATGTTCGGATCTTTCAATTAATATAGTTTAATTTGGGATGAAATTTTATTTCACTTAATTCTGTGAGTACTGTGGGAAAACTAAAATGCTCTTTTTTTGTAATTGTAATCTTCTTTCTAACCTCCCTTCTTGTTTATTTTGGTTCTGAGCTCTTTTCCATGTTCTATTGTACACAACACTTTAGCTATCTTTCGATTATACATATACATTATTATTGGATTAAGGGTATGATGACGGTGCTATTAACATGTCAACCCAGTAGAGATATCTTGTTGAACTTACTTATCTCATATACTCACGTCATTTAGTATTTTGTTTTTATATATACATATGTATGGTCTAAGTTTCAAATTTTACAATTTTAACTTTAGTTTTTCACTAAATACTCACTTTTAATACTTAGTGTTAATGTCTATTAATTAATTTTAAATAATCATAAACTAAAAAATTTATATTTCATATTTAAATTTTAAATTTAACGACGATGAAAAAAATAAAAATGCAAGGAACTAAATATAAGTTTAACATTTAAACCCTAGGGAGCAAATAAAAACTATACCAAAAATCTATGGACCAAGAATGTATTTTCCGCCCATATAAATTTTTCTTCGTCGATCTTTTTTATTTCAAAATATTACATTTTTACCTTGCATTTTAAGTTGTTCAGTTTAGCGGGTATGTTACATAATTTGTAAAAATTAAACTAATAATCATAAAAACTAATTTTCCATAATTTTAATCACTATTAAAATTAATTCACATCATAAGTATTGTTTAACTAGTAAAAAAAAAAGTGGACATTAGTTAAAACTTTAGTATAAAATGTAAATAATCTAACGATGAAATGAGAACTAAAATTGAAATGTAAAAACGTAACTTTTCCAAGCTCATAGATTAAATAAAAATAGAACTCAAAGATGCATGATAACCCCTAAAGTATTATAAAATTTAATGACTAAAGACAAATTAAACTTGAAAAGAAAACACCCCTTGAATGGTTCCATTATTTTTTATTTGGAGACTATGAGGCCTAAACTTACAAATTGAAATTTAATATGTAGTTGAATTTTAGAAACATGTAATAGGATATATCATTAATTTTATAATTAGTATATCATTAATGGAGTGAATGGTTGAAAAATTAATTTTGTGTGAAGTAAATTAAACTATGAACTTTAGAAAGCGTTTGAAGTATAATTTTATATGAACTGTAAAAGTGTGTAAACTAAACATAAAATGGAAAGGTGAGAATTGATTAAACAACTGTACAATCGATAGAGGGGGATGTGTTTAGATAGAGAATTGAAAAGGAGAAAAATGAATAAATTAGATGAGATAGAAAAAGAATGATTAGAAGGAAGGAAAAGAAATATGAAAGAAGAGAATTAGGGGTTGGAAAATGAGAAATAATGGGATTAGTTATGGTTTTTGAAGTGTGAGAGAGGTGGCGCCGCCTCGTTAACCGAAACTCAGCTGCTGCTGCTGCTTGCTGATTGCTGATTGCTGCTCGCTGCTTGCTTCTGCTCTATTTTCTGCGCCACTCTCTCTATAGCACCGAATACGATGCAGATTCAAAACCCTAAACCCATATTCTTTCTCACCACTCCACACTCTCTCTTTTTAACTTCTTTTATTTGTCCCCTTCCTTCTATGTTTTCTTCTCTTCTCTTTTCTTCATTTCTAATTTTCTGTTCAATAAACTCTAACCATTTTCACTACAATTACACCAACTACACATCTGTTGGACCTCAATTAAACTTTCATAAGTGAAAATTTAGAGCATTTATTACAACTTCATTTTAAATAACACTTCTTCTAATCATCTACATAGATGTTAACCATTTTTTTTCTCTTCTCTCCCCCTACGCTCTACCTTCTAAAAATTTCTCGACACAAGTCAAAGATGAAATACTCTAAGTACTAAGTGCAATAGATTTTATTTTGGATCGGTACATTTAATTAATATAAACCAATATTTGTCCTACTTTATCAATTTTTACCCTCACTCGTCCAATGTACTTAGTTTCACTTTAGTAAAAGTTTTCATTATAATTAAAATTAGGTTAAAAAATCATTTTGATCCATATAATTTAAATTTTCTTCCTAGTAAATCTTAAGTTTATCCCTTGAAATTAATTAAAAATTTACAATAATTCTCAGCTAAAGAAACATGTTATGTGAATATGTTTTTAAAATTTACAGTGAACGTGGTTTTAATAATGAAAAAATCTAGAGACTAAATTTAAGATTTATTTAAAGTTCAACAACTAAAACTTGACCTATGAGTAGTGTGCCATTTTCTTTTTCAATTAGGGCTTACAAGATCTCCAATTTAAAATTCTTGAGGAAATTGAATCACCAAATGTTGTATTTAGTATCTTATAGCCTACAACATAAAAGAAACTTCATTGCCTTGTTTGAACATGTTTTTTTCCATTTTCCTTTTTGTTTTCAAGAGTTAAGTTGGTTACATTTCATTTCACTGAAGAACTGATCAAAATCTTAGCAGGAAAAAAAAATAAATTAATATAGACAGTAGATTATAAAGAAAACTGAAGGTAAGAAATCATGATTTTAGAATCTAAACACGAAAGTAATAATAATAAATCATAAACTGGCTTAAATGATTCGTGAGTCATGACTGGTGTAAAAGAAAAACAAACTCAACATATTCCTTAGAACATACATCGGAAGTATCTACTCAAAACCAAACTAATTTGGTAGGGAAAAAATGGAGTATTGAAATCATAGCTCTCATACCTTGAACTTTTTATGGTCCATTGTGCCTTTAATCACGAAACGGCGTCAAGTCGATATTAAAACGCTGTTTACCCTTGCTCACCCGCTGAGGATTAAAACAGAAACAATCAAGGTCAATTCTGATACTTTACTACATATAATAAAACGTGTATGAGAAAATTGGTATAGGTCTATGGATAGAGCACATCGACTAAGACAATAATGCGTCCTATTCGGTCAACTTCAGATTAATCTAAGGTCATGTTTTGCCAGAAATGGCTCAGCAAAAAGACTCAAGAAGAAATGTAAATGAACTTACTGCAATTGCCACAAGCTCTTCCAGCAGTGCCTCCAAATGACGCAAAGGCTAATCAGAAAAGGAAATTCGTTGGAAGGTTCAGTAAATAATCTCTTAAAAGATCTCATTTTTACAAATGAAACTCACTGCCCATTTAAGTAAAACTCACCCACTGTGTTGGACCATCAACTGGAGCGTTCAGAGGGTCATCGTGTACCTTCAAACCATAAAGAAACTCTTGAGAAGCTAAAATTACCCATATAAATATCCCAACTCCAAAAACATTTCATAACTATTTCGTTTGTCACCCGAACTTCATCTACCGTGAATTCAAACACATTTTCTTACATTTATCGAATCACATAAATGAACAAACGAAATATGTCTTACTGCTAGATTTCTAATAAATAAAATTTTAAAAATTTTCGGCAAATTACTTGGTTTTTTAATGAAAGGTTCTACCGTTCTGGGACTACCGTTTGATGATGATTTTGTTCAGAGTTTTCTATTTTTGAAATGTATGTTTGTTTCCTCTCGTTCTCGAATTACGGCTTTCATCTTTCTGGAAAAAAACACGAATTTCCAGCCAAATTCTAAATTTGAAACAAGTTTTTGAAAGACTACTATTTTCTAGTATAAAAATTGGTCAAGTTTTTTAAAACATTGGTAAAATGTGATAACATAGCATAGAAACTTAGACGTGGAAGTAGAGTTGAGCTTAATTTTCAAAAAATCAAATGGTTATCCAATAAAACTAGGACCGAAAAGTTCAGAAACTCAAATGGAATAAACACAAAAGTTCAAAAGAAAAGGCTATGATGTAAACCAAAAACAGAGATATCATGCATAAACTAGTTGAACAGAAGGAACTATACTCCAGAAAATTCTTTCAAACCAAAAATAAATAAATTCCAGGAACTTGTACCAGAGTAGAAATGCAGCAAGTAATTCAAGAAATTACCTTCAATTATTGTTTATTCAATTTCCTTTTACTACCATTTTTTTAAATCTCTTTTTGTTTTTCCCAGAGGATAATTAGATATGTGACTGATGAAACTTGACTAGTATCAGAAAAAATTGAATACCTCCATGAATATCCCATCTACTCCAACAGCCACTGCTGTCCTCGCTATACATGGTATTAATTCACGTAGGCCACCACTAGCGACACCTCCATCACCCAACTTCAAAGAGATTAAAACACTTAAATTTAACCTTCTAAATTCAAAGATACACTAAAAAATGTTATCAGTAGATATTGAGTAACAAACAACATAGGAAACAAGTCGATGTGATTACACATCTCGTTTTGTTCAATGAATTTATGAAACTAACTTACAAATATTGTCATTGCACTCTTAATAGAGTTAGCATGCAACTGTCCAGTTCATAATATGTGAATACAATATTATACTATACATACCTGTCTCCCGGCAGGTTGTTGCAATGAATGCGTAATGTCAGCAACCTGAATTGAAAGCATTTATCAGATTACTTTGGCCTGGATTAGAATGAAGCACGTCGTGCTACTGGAGAACAATGTCTTGAATATGTGAAGTGCTATTCTTTTGCAAAACTCAATATAGAGAAGCAAAAGTTGCAAGGTCAAACAACTTACAACAGGGCAGTTTGTCTCTCTCATCCACTCAAGGTTCCGAGGATCAACAATTAAATCATCTACAAACCAAACCATTCATATTATAAGATGAACTAAATGGGACGGCAAAAAAAAGTTCAACCTCAACAGTGAGGAATATGTCCAAACTCGGAAACTGAACACAGACTATGACTAAATGAATGACTGATGAAACAAACTAAGAAAAAGTTAATGTTTCATAAAAACTCCAAATGGTAATATTTCAATTGAGAAAATTGGTTTTCTAAAAAAATGAAAAGCTCCAGATGGATTCAGATCTTAACCATACAGAATAAGTTGAAGCAAATGCAATCTTCTCTTCAACCAAACAACCACAACAAACAATGTAAACAGGAGCATTTTAGGGAGAAAAAATTTAGCAACTTACTATAACCAAACATAGTTCCTCTCTCACAAACCATCACATTTGAATTTCCAGCCATTCTGATCTTTTCAGCAGAATTTGTCATTACCTGAAGAAACAGATACTTGGAAAATGAAAAATGATACTACCAAGTAGTGACAAATATACATTTAAAAAAATACATGAAAGAACTGAGAAAAAATTCTAATTTTTTTCACGTTATCAGAGTTCACTCACAGAAGGAGCACAAAACTGGCCTTTCTTAATATTTATAATTCTCCCAGTCTTGGCTGCTGCAACTAGAAGATCAGTCTGTTATGGTATGAGGTGAAAAATGAGATGAGTAATTAAGACTCTAACTTCTATCAAGCCTTAACTCATTGACACATTGGTTCCATCAACAAATATTAAATTACCTGTCGACACAAAAACGCAGGAATCTGAATAATATCTGCAACTTTGCCAACTGCTTCACACTGTAGAAGGTTATACATTAAAAATTACTCTCTGAAAGACTTTAAAGTTCCATATTCATGCACTAATTCTTAGTTCATACTTACAAGTACAACAGAGGTTCAATTTCTACTTTCAGAAATGGCAGTAACTTGAAGGAACATCAATAGAAAAATTATGTGTAAGAAACCAGATCTTAGACTATTCCAGTCATGGTTGGATCTAACAAGACCTTTTTTTAAACTTTAAGCAAATGACCACACAAACAGAGTGTTAAGTGTCTGAAGTAAAGGAAGTAAAATACCTGTATGGATTCATGCACATCGGTCACTATGGGTATATCATATGCTAATTTAACCTTTTCAAGTATCTGCGATGATGGAGAAAACAAAAGTTTAGGTAATACCCGGATTGTTTCGATAAGTTGCATAAATTTTGGAAACAAAAGAAACAACACAGCAATAAACTCATGGAACAAATGGCACATCGAACACACAAGTAGGGGATGTGACTTCCAGACAGTATGAATGATACCTGACAATTTAGAAAAGAACTAACAAATAAAAATATGAATTACTATCTTCAATTTGAATTACTCATCCTTCCTCATAATAATAATAATTAATAAAACAGAGGAGAAAATAAGATCTACATGAATTAGCCAATGCTTGCAGCAAAAGAACAGTGGAGGCTCCTTTGGTGCATTGTCAGGAACATGTCATATTGGTCCAATACACAAAAAGTGACAACTTAAATCAACAATCACATGAAATTTGTCAACGGGAGAGTAGCTAAATATTAATTTAAATTCACTTACTATTATCTGTTCCCCATGCTATAATTGTACCGAACATCCTTTCTATATGAGGTTATACTTTAATTATATTATAATCACAGAGAAGTGAAATAGAAAATAGTTGCACAAATAATCGTCAGACACATATGATGTTCTCAAAAGTTGTAACTATGTCTATGCATGGCCATGCAATCCAAACAAGTAAACCATTAGAAACCTTCAAGCCTTCAACCATGCCTGGACCACGAAAGGATTTTGCAGATGTACGGTTAGCTTTATCAAAGCTGGACTTGAAAACCAGTGGCAAACCAAATCTGCAAGATAACATATAAAATCTTTACTACAGTGAAAAAAGACAGCCAAACTACGAGGGCAATGTGAATCCATGGTCACCCACAAATCAGGCATACCATGAAACTGTTGGCTCTATAAACTTACATTTTGCATCAAACTACTTGAGATCTAATATATTCTCTCATCGCTTAATGATTTAATGTCATACAGAGGAGTAAATACAACTTTTTGCATAATCTTATTCAGGAATTTAGAATAAAGGACCTAAAACTCAAGGAACCTGAATACATACTTCGATGATATATTCTTGATGTGCTTGGCCATCCTAAATATATGCTCCTCTGATTCAATCACGTTTGGACCAGCCAATAGAAAAAAGGGCTCAGCAGCCTGTCCAAATTAATACACTCATCATATAAAGTGCATACAGATGATTAATGGCTGATGTACAAAAAAAAAATGATCAGGGAATTAAAAGTAGAGGAAGAAGTTAAAAAAGATAAGGAATGTTCAAACCCGGAGCTGGTTGAAGAGCAGCGAAGATTCCATGGCGTTTACTTATGTCCAATTAAAGACTTCAGACAATTACTGCTAACCAATTCAACGGAAGCAGGTGGTCTAGATCTGAAATCAACAGCCATCCAGTTAACTTTCAACATTGCATAGTGCAGTTTTTTTTATGAAATCAACAACTTTCATTGAGAAAAAATGAAAGAATACATGGGCATACAAAAAAAATCAGTCCAACAAGCCACCCTACTTACAAAACAGGGACCAACTAGGTAAAATTAATAGTTACAAAAGTTCTTCGAAATCAAAGTCCAAAGCGACACATGATAACATTTCAAAGTGTAGTCAAGCACACGTAGATTGCAAAATGAGAGAAACCTTAAAACACACACAGACAATATAAGAGGCAGATTCAGTATGCCTCAGAACTTCACGCTAATCCAATAGAGCTTCAATTTTCAATCACTATTTTCAATTTCTTATGTATGGTAAAATAAGATGACAACAAAAAAAAAAAAATAATAGATCCAACAATACAGTTGCCAAACAAAAACAGCTGAGACAGTAGCCATAATCTCCAGGAAGAAGGAGAATGTGATCTGATTTTCGCTTTCTCGAATTGTTGTCTGTTTCTTGGGAAAATGCCAGTTGACAGTTTTCCAAGAAAAAGATCTAAAAACATGTTCATCTTCAGGAAATTGTTGGCGCTCTAAACCCCAAAAAGAAAACCCAGTAGCCATTTCAGTCAAAAAGAAGAACCCAAATGAAAATTTAGTGAAAAGAAGAACAAAATGGCATGGTTGATTCTTAAAAAGAAAACATAAAATCCATTACAAACTCAGAGAAGAAGAAGAAGTGCATTACATAAGTTTCTCAGAGTAATCGACCAAGATCAATAGCCGGAAAAGTATGAACCTTAATTCTACCCTTTTCACATGGGATCAAGCGAATGATTTATAGTAGAGATTCGGAATACAAAAATACCCAAAATAAAAATCAATAACTATAACTATAACTATAACTAAATTAAAGCTTCAGATAGGAAAATATGAAAAAGAAGGAGAATATCTATCGCTAATGAGAGACCAATGGGTCAAGGAAGTTACATTGGACGATTGGCGATTAGCCGTGGAAGAGCTGGGAGTGAGAAACTCTAGAGAATAATAAATAATAATTATAGAAAGGGAACAAACAAATATTTATAAAATGGAGTAAAATCTCAAAAAAAAAAAAAAATTGAATTTACTAAGAGGGAAGCCACGTCCCTCTCACGTTATCAGATTTTGTATTTTAATATTAATTTTGAATTATCAAATTTTTACTTTCTCTAACAATATTTAATGAAAAATGTTATTGAATCATTACTAAAGTGGAGATGTTTTTTTAACTTTTTTAATGTGTTTATTATACAGAGTACATTGCTTCTTTAATAGAATTTATGCATCGGTCACCACTCATAAACATTACCATAATAGCATGCTGAATTTGAATACCTTTTAGGGGTTTTAATTAGGGTAAATTACAAAAAAAATATTTTAAAAACATTACAGTGATATTCTTAAATTTTTAAAATTAAAAATGAAGTTATCAAACATATTAATTTTAAAATTTGAAGATTCAAACCAACGTAATTATATAAATTATAGTAATAATATAAGTTTACAAATTTAATTTTCATCATTTGTATATATAATTGGGAGGAAATGGGATTCTTTTTTGGTTTTCCGTACGTGTGGGGGAGTACAGCGTGGCATTTCGATAGGAAAAAGGATAATTCGATTTTAATTTGAGACTTCTTCTTCTTCTTCCTCCTCCACTGGACTGTCTGCCCCCTTCTTCCTCAACCATTTCCTCTCTCTTTCTCTCATGAGAACCTGAATTTTCTTCTTCCTTTGATTCCTTTGCTGAATCATTACTCTCCCATGGCGAAAACTCTTATCTCATCCTCACCTTTCGTCGGTTCTTCTCTCCCATCCCTTTCTCGCCATCTTCCTCTCCATACTCTTCCCCACCGGAGACACCTCACCACCAGAGTTAATTTCAGCTTCCATCAACTTCCCCCTGTCCATACCTTTCATTCTTCCCTCGATTTTCAAGCAATTGTTAGCAGAACCGAAGGCCTGCTCTATACACTTGCTGACGCTGCCGTTGCAGTGGATTCTACTCTTTCAGCTGCCGCTACTTCTACTTCTCCTGATACTGCGGTGCAGAAGAATGGTGGATGGTTTGGATTTATCTCCGATGCCATGGAAGTGGTTCTTAAAGTAAGCTTTTCGCCCAATTCAACTCCCCTTGTTTTACTGATACTTCATTTCATTTGAATTTATGTATTTCGGGGATTATTGGGGTATGGATGATGTCAAGCACCACAAAACTGAATTTTTCGTATGTGCATCCATAGAGGAACTATGAATATGGTGTCTTTCTTTTTTTTTTTTCTTGGCATTTGCTTAAATATATATGCTTCTCGATGTTGCTCTGTGACTGAATGGTGAAACGAAATTTTGATGTGGTAATTCTACTGTATCAGGTGTTGAAGGGTAGCCTTGAGGCTGTGCACATCCCGTATTCATATGGATTTGCAATTATTTTACTTACTATTATCGTTAAAGTTGCAACTTTTCCTCTAACTAAGCAGCAGGTTAGTTGATTCTGCTATGACAGTTGAAAAAGGAATTCTCATAATCTGATGACATTTAATTCTCTTCTAATGACTGATGAGTGCATTCCTGCGTTGGTATAGGATAATTAAAACGAATCAATGCTTTTGTTTGATGTGTAGGTTGAGTCAACATTGGCTATGCAAAATCTTCAACCGAAGATTAAAGCTATCCAACAAAGATATGCAGGCAATCAGGTGGGGCATTTCTGTCCATTATGGAGCTAGCAAACTTTTGAGCTTGGATTGAGAGGATTTTTCCTCCCTTGTTTCAATTATAAAGTAATTCTTTCCTTCTATCGTATTATTTTCTCTATTTTTAAGGAAAGAATACAACTTGAGACATCACGGCTTTATAGGCAAGCAGGAGTTAACCCTTTGGCAGGTACAGAAGACTCATAAATCTTTTTTACTCCCTTGTTCTTACTTTTGTTGTTTGCATTGTTTATTTATAGATGATTTTGCTTGATATCTATGCATACTTCAAAGTACTATATCATGTTTCTGTAGGCTGTTTCCCAACTTTAGCCACCATACCTGTTTGGATTGGCCTATATCAAGCTCTTTCTAATGTGGCAAATGAGGTAACTAAGTTATTGATTCTGTATGGTCATTGATGTTTATATAGGCAACTTGAATTATAACTATTTCGCTCTTTCTGCTGTTTCTAATTCTTGAAGGGATTACTGACTGAAGGTTTCTTTTGGATTCCTTCTCTTGGTGGACCAACTAC
This sequence comes from Cucumis sativus, assembly GCF_000004075.3. Classification (NCBI taxonomy): domain Eukaryota; kingdom Viridiplantae; phylum Streptophyta; class Magnoliopsida; order Cucurbitales; family Cucurbitaceae; genus Cucumis; species Cucumis sativus. Next base: position 21,251,969 of record NC_026655.2, on the reverse strand, counting down.
TATTGCTGCTCGACAAAGTGGAGCTGGAATCTCTTGGTTGTTGCCTTTTGTGGTAAATTGAATTCTACATTTTTATGACTTACGTTGCCCAAATTTAGACTGCTGCCCAGCCTGCCCTTTTGTTAGTTATCTAAGTAATCTTACTTTCCTGATATCAGAACTTGATTTCGATGCTTCTTGTTGAACATTTAAATCTGAATTGAATATTATCTGTTTTTAAGGATGTGCTACTTTCATGCTTTTGAAAAACTGTAGATATAAATTTTGAGATGCTTCATTTTTTCACTCTTTCTTTGCAAATATATCCACAAGTGGCTGCTTTGTTCATTCTCTTGATAAGATACACAAATGCATTCTCCTACTGATAGAAAATTATTTTCCCATTAGATCACTATAGAAAAAGTTGTCAAATGCCCCCAATCTCTCCCACAGCCCAATCTAGTTTGGATTTGCCATTACTCAATGGTTAGATACCTTTTATTTTTGCAGAAATCCAATTAAAAGACTTGGAAGTTATATTGAAGGTTTGATAATACCAAAAATAATTTGAAATACTTTGACCCTCTCCTTGAATTCTTAAAACTAAATTGTGTTTTTAAATGCTCAAGGCACACTAGGTGCAATGGTCCTTTGGTCCCTAGGTGCAAGTCGCACAAAAAAGCACAAGTTTTTTTTTTTAGAGGCACACTACATATGAAAATATTAGAGAGAAAGGATAGTTGTACTGGAAATATGGAAAAAAATGACCCCAAACACAAGAAATTTTGCATTTAGGCTTAGTAAACTTGATCCTTTAAGTTCATAAAGAAGAAAACCCCTTAATTATTACTTTAACAATAATGAAAAAGGCCCCAAGGCTTAGGGCTTTAAGCCTTGGGGCTTCACAAAAGGCGCGCACCTAAGGCACACCTTATTTTGTGAGCCTCGCCTTTCCAAGGCGAGGTGCCAGACTTGTGCTTTGAGCCTTGGTGTGCACCCCAGCCCTCTTTTAAAACATCAGAATTTTTGCCTCTTCCTCAGAGAAAGACGATCAAACAATTCCCAATTATGGTCCTTGTGGATCTGATCATTTGCCTACATCTAGCAAAGCACGACCCTTCTATTTATCCAAATTGTTTCTATAGCCCGTAACAAAGTTGCTACTCATATATCAATTAATAATAAAACTCTTCATTAATTGGCTTTTGCTACTCCCTAATTTGGCAATAAAGCAAATTCCAAATTTATGTTGTTGATACCTGTGCTTAATAATACAACTTAAATAAGTAAAGGGGGTTGTCCTCGATAGATGACTCGACATACATTGTAAAGAGTGGAGTTTGAACCTGGGTTTAGAGGGGGCTGGAAGATTAATTTACCACTGAGCCAACGAATGATGTAATGTTAGTTGTGTGTATGTATATATGTATATGTTATACAACGAGCATAAAGTTGAGGGGGCTTGACCCTACACTACATCCGCCACTAATAACAATACACTCCGTTTGTGGGGGGATGGGGGAGTACAATGATAATGAGATCAGTGTTTCATTTAGTTAGTTTTTTTTTTCTTTTTGTTGGTTTTTTCATGTACACTGAAAATACTTTTGTCTAACAAAGTTAGATCTCTCTCATGGTATCCTATTTTTCCGGGCTTTATTTTTTGTATGCCCTTCCATTTTTTCATTTTTACTCGATGAAAGTTTGGTACTTGCTACAGAAAAGAAAAGTTAGTCTCTGCCAACAAAACAAAAATGATACTATTGACAATAAAAGAAAATTCAACCTGGGTTTTATGATTTATGTTTGCAGGATGGCCATCCACCATTGGGCTGGTCTGACACTGCAGCATACCTTGTATTACCTGTTCTCCTTGTCATATCTCAGTATGTATCGATGGAACTCATGAAGCCTCCCCAGGTGAAAACATATCTCAAGTTTATGTGCTGTTTAATTGACCATTTCAAGCCTCTTTAAGGATTCTGAATCTGATTTGCTTTATTCAGACTGATGATCCAGCACAAAAGAACACACTTCTTATTTTCAAGTTTCTTCCCCTCATGATCGGTTACTTCTCATTGTCTGTTCCGTCTGGATTATCAATTTACTGGTTGGTTGATGGTTCTGATTTTTCTAAACTATTTCCATGTATCTTTCTCTGTTGTGCTCTTATTGACATCCATTTGCTGAGACATCACAAATGGCCTGTTATGTGGATTCAACTTCTGTTGCATGTATTATTCTTAGAAAAATGGTTTTCGTTAGCTAAGAAATAATGTTATATGTTAGGTTCACGAACAATGTTCTTAGCACGGCTCAGCAAGTATGGTTACGCAAATTAGGAGGTGCAAAGCCTGTTGTAAATGAGAATGCTCCTGGAATCATAACAGCTGGACGTGCCAAACGAACGCCTGAATCAGAAAGAACGGGTGACAGGTAATTTTTATACCAAAGAGGCTTATTAAATACTTTTTTTACTTTCTTTAATGACCAAAAAAATGTTAAATAGGTTTAGGCAAGTAAGGGAAGATGAGAAGAAGAATAAGTTAACCAAGGCAGCTCGATCAGAAGATATTCAAACTTTGGCTTCTGAGTCCGATACTGAGGATGGGTATGATGGGGAGACAACTGAGAAGGTAAAACTCAGCCTTGAATGTTTTTACTTGAAAGTATAAATCCCAAATGGAATTTACTTTGCCATTTTTTTATGAAATACTTTATCATCAGGCTATCACTGCAGAATGAAACATTCAGTTCTGTTTCTTGTTTGCTGTGCTGTCATTCAAAAAAATATTTTGGAAGAAAGTAGGGAATTATACCAAGGAGTGCAACCGGAGAGGCTAGTAGAGAGGAGGAATTCACCAGAGGGTCCCACGTTGATGTGGGTATAAAAGGGGAATGTTTTGGGATTAGGAAAGTAGGTTTTATTTTGGGTATAAGCTGCAGAGAGCTTTTAGGAAGAAGTTTCTAGACTTCTTGAAGGAGCTGGGTGTTATTTCTATTTTCCTTGCGTTTGGTTTATCTTTTGAATATCTCGTGAACTCTTGGTTTCTGTTGAATTATACTATAGCAGACTAGTTTTGGCCACTGTTGAATTTTTTCTGAGTTTTAGGTGGAAGGATCCTAACATAATACTATCTGAATAAATTTAGTATTATGATCATGAAAATTTAAAGAAATTAGAGCTCTTTATCAATAGATTATTTATGGGAATGAAAGTTTGGAATAGATTTATTAATTTCTTTGTAACCACACACCTCAGTGAGGGTGAGAGGCAAGGCACCCTAAATGGCCTTTTTTCAGTGTGCTTGTCAAATACTGATAGAAATTACTATTCTGTCAAAGTATGGACTTCAATTGATTGTGTGACATTTTTTACTTGCATTGTTGTCGAGTCTATCAAATGATGTTCACAGTGGGGTAGGGTTGCTCTGCAGCAAGTTAATTAGTTCGATGATGGTGATCTTAAAGATTGATTTTTTTTTTTTTTTTTTTGCTGCTAATTGTAGTATGCTCAAACCTAATTAGGTGTTAAATTTTATCAAAGATTACCTTCTCTAGTGCATTACTGAAATGCACATATGATAAATTTTTAGTGCATGAAACGATGGTATGACAATCCTATTAAGATTATCTTCGAAATTTCTTCTATGTTATTACTCATTATGTTGGAAAAGATATTTTTTTTCTCCAATTTAAATTCAAATTGGCTTGAAGCCTGATAGATATTAAATGAAACTATATGGATGCCTTTGACTTCTCTGCTTTATCTACTTGTTATTATTGTTGTCCTTATTTTTTCATTCTTGGTCTCTTTTTACCATCATTGGTTATTTATTTTTATGATAGCTGATGGCTTGCTGTTATAGTTTATCTCCTTGTGCTGAATTGCTGATTACTTGGGCTTTCATGAAAAACTAATTTGAAGTGCTTAACAGGGTGAGGACGGTCTAGAAGAGGCATATGCATCAAGTGCAGACAAAGACGTCCCAGCCTATAATCGACAAAAGAGAAGCAAGCGATCAAAGAGGAAACGTGCAGTATGAAAGATTATACACTGATATATTTGTAGGTAATTTTGAGCCGTGTATATTTTAACACATTGCGAAATAGTTAAAACATAGTGACCATCAATTATATTGCTAATTCATTTTTGAATATAGTACAAAAAAATTCAATTAGCTTTCTTACTAGTTAAACATAAACTATCCTGCAACTCTTTGGTAAGTTCATAAAGGTTGAATGCAAGAGTGGGAATGTGACTTGTCCCATACTGCAATGCTTATTATGGGAATCTCTAGTTAGAAGTAACCTATAGCCATTTCACCTGTGAAGGTTAGGAATTTACTCAGCTAAAACATATTTTTCATGGATATATGTGAATTAGTGATTGCTTTCCCTTACATATAGGAAGGCTACAGACTATTTGGATTTATTTGTGTTAAGCATCCAATTGTAAGTAGGTATGAAGGAAGGGTAAACAGGGAAACTAGGAGTCAGTAGTAGGTTAGCAAACGGGTTTCTTAATAGATAGGGAGCTGAGGGAACTGCAGGGGGAAAATCAGTTATTTTGGTTAAATGTAGTCTTTGGGAGAGAGACCTTGTTTACTGTTTTGTTGAGAAGTACATGTTGATATCAATGCCTAACGTGTGTTTCTGATTTGTTGTGGTTTGAGACATCTTAACAAACACGAAGCTTATGAATTTAACGATGCAGCATACTTGTGTAAGAAGGTGAGAAATATGGTGCGTGAAAGGAGTATGTGTTTTTAGTATGTGAAATGTATTAGCAAAGGGCAGAAGGAAGAGAAGGGAGGAGGAGTGTCCACCCGAAGTGATGATAGAAAGCCAGTTTTTAGTAGACATAGCCTTTGAGGAATACAATACAATGTTTATGTTTTTGAATACAGAAACAAATGGATGCTTTGGTCATTTGGTTGATGGAGGCAGATGATTCCCCTTTGGATTTGGGACTGATGGCTTTTTATAAACTCTCTTCTCAATTGCCTGCTTTCAATCATCATAACAATGAACACAGTTTCAGGTATGAGTCCTTTGCATCTTATTAAAAATAAGAAAACAATTAGGAGACTGTTTTACTTTTTTTTACCCTTGTTCTAATCTAATTTTAACAATCGAACGGTTGTTTAGGATGGTAATGGATAGAGCTATGCTCGATCTTTAGGATACTATGACTGCTTGCTTTTGAGGTTTCATGGGTAGAATGCATTTTTATAAGTTTTGTTTTCAAATGTAACAAAATTAATCAAAATATAACCAAATTTCAATAGCCATAAATCAAAATACTTATAAAATATTACAGTCATTACATTTGTTTCTCACACACCAATTTCAAACAAAAACTTGTCTGTGTAAGGATGTATTCTTTCTAGGATATCAAGTTTCAAGTCCATAACATTTTTGCTTTTGGAACTAGATTTTGACGAGATCGCTATTATAGTCAAGTAACAAAAGTTAAATTTGTGAAGAAAAAGAAAGTTGGATAAAAGAAAATAATAGGATGAAATTACCTTTGAAACTAATTCACCATTGATATGCATTGAATTGGAGCTCCAATGATGAACAGATCTTAGCTCTACATAAAATCAACAAAATAGTGTTTTATAAACTACTTTATAACCTCATTTTCACTATTAGAACAAGAATGAAATACAATCTACAAAGTTTGTTGTTTGTTGTTCTAAAAGGGCTTATTCTCTTCCTTCTGCCCTTTGGCTAAATAGATTCACACAATTGATTGAATTATGTTTATTTTCTTTTTTCAAAAATCAAAAGTTATTACAATTACTCCATAACTTTTTCAATTATTTCTTTTAATTACACTTTTGGTTTATAAGGTCTAGATTTTAGCAATTCAAGTTTTGGGTTTCTAAACTCGACATGTTAACACCTAAATCAGAGTTAAATATCAATTTGACCCATATCGTCAACAGCGAACTAACAACAATTTTGTCATTTTATATTTCAACTTTACATTTCAAGTTAATTATATATCATGTCTTCATATACCAAATCAAAATTTATATTTGAAGTTAATTATATCTCATGTCTTCTTATACCAAATCAAAATTTTGAATTCTAATATTAAACAATTGTTTTAAATACGTTTAATACTATATTTATATACCAAATCAAAATTTTGAATTCTAATATTAAACAATTGTTTTAAATAAGTTTGATACTATATTTATAAATATCTTAAATTTAATCTTCAAATGTTAGTTTACTGTTGTTTTTATTTTTTAGAGAAAAAAAATCTTTTTATCTATCATATTTTTTCTATAAACTTTGAAAACATATTCTCATATTTTATTTTTAGAATAAAAATGTTATTATATATTAAAAATAATAGACTAATACTGGACCATCAAAGTTATATAAATTAAAATTGAACAAACTTGAAAGTACGTATTTTAATCAATTTCGATAAAAATTGATTAAATTCAAAATTGATGAGAAGTACAAGGCTATAATTGATTCATTTAAACTTAAACTAAACGTGAACCTAAACAGTATTTTAAGCTAAAATATATATCAATTGAGAAAAGAAAAAAACTCCAATTAAAATATGTATAACACACACATGCAGGTGATCCCATTGAAGCTTTTGGTTTATTTGCCCTTATTCGTACGAAGTCTCTCATCTATTCTCTTAACTATATATGTATCTAAGAACCAAAGCAAGCTTCAAGTACTCATAGTGGTAATTAACCATCTTAGAGATGAGAGATGAGGGATGAGGGATGAGATGTCCTCATCTCCAATTATTATACTAAAAAAGTTCAATGTATTATCTTGCCATGTTATCTCTAGTAATTAGTTCAATTAACAATGGCTATAGGCATATGAAAAAAGCTTTGTTTAGAAATTAGAATTACTACATATAGAAAATTACAAAAGTTGTGTTTGTAGAAAGTGAATTAAAAAGCATATATAGTGATGACATCTACCTTTGTTGGTGATCTTCGCTCCAAGAGCCACCGTTGAAGGAAGATGGAGGGGAGATGGTTGGAAAGCAGCAAACAGAAGCAATGACAATAGAAGATGATAAAGTGTCACTGTTTTCATTATATTGAGAGAAAATAATAAGAGAGATTAGTTTAATTAGGGGCACTTAGCTTAGCCTACTTGTTTAACAAAAAGGAAGAAGACATGAAATAGGGTTTTGTGTAAGGAACATTCTTTGCTAATTATGGCCTTTCTTTGAAAAGGAATGGTTGACATTTGAGACAGAGAATCCAATGCCCACCTTGATCATGGTTTCATTTTTGTTTTTTTCTTCTTTCTTCTTTCAACTTTTAAATCTTATCAAATTAGCTGGGTTGATTTTTAACAAAAAGAATATATATATATATTTATAAATATAATCAAATGTCAATGATTACTCGTGACAAACATTGACAAACTATTGTCATCTATCATTGATAAGTATTGATGGACACAGATAAATGTCTATCACTGTCTATCATTAAATTGACAATGTTGGCTAAATTTGTAAATATTTTCTACAATTTTATCGATTAAAATAATTACTCTTTTTATTTTTGAAAATTATACTCACATACCTTGATTTCGTCAATTCATTTCTTTTATTTGGAGTATTTAGGGTTTAGGTCAAGTTTAAAAAACTAAAAAAATTAGGTTTTATTTTATAATTATCTGATTATTAAAATTAAGTTTATAAGTATTATTTTTATCTTTAAATAAAATAGAAAGAAAGAAATTAGTAGTTTTCAAAATAAAATTATTTTTTTAATTTAACTAAAAATTCGAATATTTAGTAATAAATATATTAAAATGAGATTAAAATAAATGATGAACAAACAACAAAAATTAAAAAGAAAAAAAAAGATGATTGAGTCATGTCTTTTCAGATTAGTTGTAGAAGAAAAGGAAGAATGATGAAGGATTTTGGGGATAATGATGAGCTTAATTAGCTAATTAAGAAACTTTGGAATTAAGTTAAGTGAATATTGTCAAAAGAAGATAAATGACTAAATAAAATAAGTTAAATTTATATACTTGTTGTTTTTCACTTTAAGAATAGTGATCTAAGTTAAAATTGATTTTGTTTTAATTCTGTTTGATTTTCATATAGTTGTTTTTATATTTAGTTTTACAATATCTTCATTAACACGATTTTTACGTAATAATTAAAAATATTAAAATTAGATTTGAGAGCACTACTACAAAAATAAGCTTTCTTGACGTTTTTAAACCGTCAAGAATCACTATCTTGACGGTTTTAAAACCGTCATTGAAATCAGCGTCAAGAAAGTCAAAGTATATTATTTTTCATGACAATAAAAAACCGTCAAGAGTATAAAAATTCATGATTTAAAAACTGTCAAGAATATAGTTGTTTATGATATTTTAAAACCATCAAGAATGTACTTCTTTATGATATTTAAAAACCGTCAAGCATGTTTCGAGTTTTTTTTTAAAAAAATTGGAATTCAATTATATTTTTGTTCCTGTATTGTGCTCCCATAGTTCCGCATAGTTGTCCAACAACAGTTTCTTAAGTATATATGAATGACGATATACATCAAATATACTTTTCAAAACTTGAACATATATAAATAAAACTCTTCACCATGTATATATATATATAAATATATAAAACCTTTCCAAAACTTTTTATATATATACGAATATTTTAGATCATTTACAAAAACAAGAAACAATATAAACTTCAGAATCACAAATAAGTCACAATCACATGTACGAATCCAGGAAGTCAGCTAACTCAACCCCCACCTCATCTAACTCGGTTTGTGAGTATGATCTTTGTGTATCAATCTATAAACATGCAAAATAAAATTAATTAACTCACAATCCAAACAAACTAATTAACTCAAGTCTCAACAAATTAAATGCTATTTCGGAGTATAAATGGTCCATAGTTGGAAAGACGGGACAGAAAAATACATGTAAGATGAGTGTTCCAATAGTAACTTGACCATAAAGTATATTACTACTATTATGTTCTACCAAGAACTTGACCACCTAATAAATGAATAAGCAAATTAGAATCCCATGTGCAATGTAGTGCAAAAGCATCAATTCATAAGCTCCATTAACATTTGAGAGTGATTTTAGCAACTCTTTCTAGCTCTGCCTGTGTAGATATAAGAAGTAAGAATATCTGATATTTAAGAAGTCAAATGAATATGTAATAATTTATCTCATATACAAATTGCAATACGATTCAGAACTTATTTGCTAGCAAAGAAGCTTATCAAAATCTTAGAAGAGAGGAAGGGGAACTTGATTGAAATGTAGTAATGGGTTCCAAGTTTAACAAAGCCAAAATATATGATAGCAATTGCTATTCAACAATTTGCAGACCAAAATAAAATATCTTTCTGGATAACTACATCCCAAAGAAAAATGAATACTTGTCATTGTCTCACATACACACAACCCACACATGAAAATATGAATGACCTTCCTAGCAAAATTAAACAATTAAAAGGTTGCCCCATAGCATAGAGAATACTTAAGTTGTACCTTGGGAAAGATATACTTACGCAGTTGAATTAAGCATCACAATCAACTAAAGAAATCCTTTCGGAAATCATAGAAGAAGCCCAACTCTGTTGCTTGGTCCATATGCATTTGACACCTTTGAAATTGCAATAACACAGGTGCCTTGTTTCCTCCTAAACCCATTACAAGTCTATTAGTTAAAAAAAATCTGTTTGTATTATCTTTTTGGGTAATTTAAAAGTGAAGTTTGAAAAGGTTAGAAAAAAGTATCTACCTCATTGTCCCTGTCTTCTATAAAATCATAGAATCAGAACTTAAAACACTCTTCCTCTCACGAGACATGTCCAAAAGCATATTTGTCCTCACTTGCAATAATCTGTTAAATCTCTTCATTCCTCTTGCTACTCTACTCTTGATGTATAATCTTGGGCTTATCTTAAAATTTGAACATATATATGAATCTCTTCATACACTTTCTTGCAGCGCATTCTTCCCTAAAAACCAATAAACACCATCTGCCCTATCATAGCATGATCATTATACTTCTCATCCCACTATTTGATTGCAAAATGTATTTTTAATTACTCTAAACCTCTGTACAAAATCTTTTATATAATACCTGAGGAAGATAAGACAATCACAACACCACACCAAGTCTTTCAATGGATAATACAGCATAATCATTCAAATCAGAGTGGTTTTACTTTTACCTTAAAATGCTTCTATGTCATTAAACAAGTGCAGTTTTTTTAACTTATTTACCTCCGGAAGAAAATTAGATTTAAAATAAATACTGTAGAATGTTATGTATCATATATTATTCTACACAAAAAGTTGGAAGACACCATTTTAGAATGTTCTGTGGAATCCCATCTCTTCTTTGCTAACCATGAAGGTTAAAAGAATGCAATAATGTGGAAAAGGATGAAAATGATGGTGATAAACTGAGAAAAGATGCAAATGATAGTACAAAATTCTTGAAAAAACCATAAAACTAAAAAGCTCAAGACAATTTCATAAGCATCCAAAATAGTTTTAAAGCATCAACTTAACAAAACAACGTACCTAATTCAATTTGTGGTCAGAACAAAATGTGTTTGTTTGAAGGACTTCAGTCGGTGGTCAAAAGCATCAAGGATGTTTCAGAATGAAGAGATGGAATTAATCCCCGGTGGCGATTTCGAATGGTGATTTCGAACGAGTGTGAAAACCAATTTTGAATATTTTCAAGAACGGATGTGGGATAGGGCTTCCCCAACGTTAAGAACGGCGATTTCTAATGTCCAACTTCATATGACAGAGGGTGTATTTTTCAAAGACGAGAGGATCAAGTGAAGGTCCGATGGTTACTTTTCGAAGACGGAGAATCGTGAAGAGACGGCGGCGTGACGAACGACAGCGTGGAGAAGAAGATTTTGGAAGCTTAGAGCGCCACGACAATGTGAAGGTGGAGATTTCGAATACTCAGTCGTGAAGAAGAAGATGCGAAATTTGGAAATATGAAGAAGAAGATTTCTAGCGCAAAACAATTAATTCGATAAAGAAGGGAGACGACGCATTTCTTCTTTTTTATTGTTATTTATTTAATAGAACTTGACGTTTTTAAAACGTCAAGAATAACATCTCACTTGACGTTTAAAAAATATCAAGAAATTCAGAAATTTTACCTCCATTCTGCTTCTTATAAAATTTTTGACGTTTTAAATACGTCAAAAATTTAATAGATATTACTTGATGTTTTAAAACATCAAGGATAAATAAATATTACTTGACGTTTAAGAAACGTCAAGAAAGTTGAAGATTGACATATCTCCGCCTTTTCATAGAAATTCTTGACGTTTTTTTCTTTGAAATCATCTCTCAAGTCATTAAAACTACAAACGTCAATAACACCACTTTTTCTAATAGTGGAGTGATTTTAAATAAGACAAAAGTAATTATTTTAACTCGATTTCAAGTATGCTTTAAGAGCTTATTACTATTACTATTGGCTAATGTAAGAGTAGTAAGCAATATATAATTTCATCATTCTTTTGATTTCCACTAATATAATCATATCAATGTGTAAATAATGATGTTAACAACAAAACTTATAATTATTAGATTAAAATTTTATAAACACATTCAAAATAATAGATTTTAGGGATAGCATTCAAAAATTCAATTTGTGTTTTAACTTTGAATAATCTTAATTAATAATCTTTATCCCTCATCATGAAATCCTACTCTTTATCATCACTTTTCTCATTTCCATCAACATTAGTGTAATATATCAAAGTTATCAAAGTAAAAGATAATAATCTTGATCACTATCTTACCTAATAAATTAAATATTATGAATGCTGTCTTAATTGAAGTAATGAGATGAATGTGGTGACATATTAAAGCGATGGCCATTTTTTAGAGTCTAGCCTCAATGTCATCGAGTAATAATTAGTTGATGGTAACTATGGAGTTAGACTATTTCAAGATGGTTAATCTTTCTTGATTAATAACAAAACTACTTAGAGGCTTTTATTATTATTTTTTTTAAGATCTTAGAAACGTTTCTTCTCATGTTTGTAAGATGAGACTTTTGAGCTTTATCCCTTCTCCAAAATTTGTACTATAAGAAGTGTTTGACATGGAGGTTCAGAATCAAATGCATTTATTTGATGGGGTTCTGATGTCTGGGTATTACAAATACCTGTGTTTAGAGACAAGAATTAGAAATGTGAATTTTTTTTATGTTGTGTTCGGGTGTTGATCTTGAATTCCTGGGTTTAGTTAATTTGTTTGGTTTTTTTTATTAATTGTACATCCTAAATTTATTTTATATCATAATTTTAATTGATTTTTTTATATATTTTTTAATTTGTACTTCTAATTAATTTTTTTTTTTTGGCTATATTGATTTCGATGAAAATATTGTTAAAATGAAAAAATTTAATATTAGACAATAATAATTTTGATTGCAGTTGCATTAACATGAATGGTCTAAGTAGGAATATTACAAATCATTCACAAAATATAACAAATCATTTAATCGTATGAAGTTTACGAAAGTTCTAGTTAAGTAACATTAAAAATAGTCTAATTAATAAGATTCGAAATAAACATAACCAAAAGGGTCTTGCAAAAGAGAAAGTTAAAAGCACTTGTATGTTCCTGTGGACAAGAGGTTTCAGGTTCAAATTCACACCCCAGTATTTATTACAATACATGTGCAAAAAAGAGACAGTTAAGTAGAGTTACATTTAGTTATAATTGTCTTTTTATGACACACATGCAATTTAAACCAATTTTATCAAAAGAGATCTAAATAAAAATGAGTTTTTTTTTTTAAAAAAAAAGCATTTTTTCTTAAGTCAATCAAAATAAGTCTTTAAGTCTTCTAATTAAATTGACTAACAAAAAAAATGTTATTAAACTAAAAATAAACCATGGTATATATGTGGTATATAATTACAATTTCTACTATATTACCAATATATTAATATTTGATTTATACTCGAGATCACAATATATAGGTCATTAATTTTCACCTTGAAAAAATAAAACAAAATAAACAAAATCTCCTAAAACCAAGGAAATATTAATTTTAAATAAAGAATAAGAAATGGATAATTAAAAAAATGATATAATAATAATTATTATAAAAAAGACTCCCAAAGAAAATAAAATAAAAGATTGAAAAATGTGTGTTTTAAAAGAATTTTTGTGATTGAATCAAAAGCGTATATGGAATGACTCACATCAAAAAAAATTGTTTTCAAAAATTCATTTTTATTAATTTTCAAAGTTTCTAGCAATAGCAAAAGTGGTGGTCGAAAGTTTATTGATCGAGTTTGTTAGAAATCACACCTAGTGGTCGACCAACAATGGTCGTTAAAGTGGTGTTTGGAGTTGGTTGATGAATTTTTTAGATTGAATTAAAAAAAATGTAATCCATGGGCTTGAATAGTGTTTACTATTCAATTCCATGGAAAAGAGTGTCAGATGCCTTACTGAAGACACTCGTTGATCAATGGTGAAGATGATCAACAGTCATCAATTTTAAGACAATTGGTTGGTCATTGACCATCATAGCAATCAATCATCAAGGGTTTAGGGTTTAGGGTTTAGGGTTTAGGTGAGTTTATGTTGGGTTTGGTACGTCCAAATAAATATTTTGGGATCTTAAATGAGTTTGCAATTGGAATAAGTTGAATTATGTTTGATTGAAGGTTCAAGTGTTAATTTGAGGAATTGAGGCTGTGAATTTTTCCCATTTAAGGTTGCGTTGGATTCAACATTAGTCTTAGGGTAAGTTTGGATTTGGATGCTTAATTAATTAGTTGGGTGATAAATGTCAAAATTAATAATTTTGATTTTGTTTATGTTTTGGACTAAATTATTTGGAATTTACTATCAAGAAGGGACTATATTTTAGCTAATCTCCAGGTAAGAGATTCTACCGTTGAAACCCTTATATTATGTTTTCCTCTTAGTATGCATTAATGTAGCTATGATGCATGTGATGTGACTGTTAAGAATGTTAGATAATATAATGATAGCTACATAGAAAATCATTGTTTTATGAATGGGATATACCATGATCGAGATAAATGAGATATGCTATGGTTGAGATACTATAGGTTTGATTTATGATATTTATGTTATGCTATATGTATAGATTATGATGTTTTGTTAGCTTTACGGCTTGTTAGAGTTGTACTATATGGGTGTCCCTTGGGATCACCACCTATTTATGTCCGTGTGGGTAGTTTTGATGTGTGGTTCGACGAGATCACTTACAGCCCGCACTACAACAAAAACTACATACTACGACAGTTGTGTACATCAAAAAATAGAAGGGAGGAAAAAAAACTGTCACAAAAAGTAAAAATCCGCGTTTTTGGCAGGAAAAGATGGAATTTTTCGGATAACACTTTCTGTGACAGTTACTTGATGTCATAGAAGTTACATAAATAATTTATTTAATTTATTAAAATAAAATTAATTTTAAATGAAAATTAAAGTCTATTAAAGCTTTTACCCCAAATATAAAGTCCTTAACATTTTCCCAAACCCTCATGCGAACAAGGCCATCTCCATCCGACCATCTACATCTAACCATCTTCATCCGACCATCTCCCGGTGTCGTCACCTCCACCGCCCCATCACAATTGCAGAGATTCTTAAGAATAACGGGTTGGCTACGTAAAAGAGAATAATCCATAATTTTTAATGTTAACCTCTCTTAAGGTTGAAAGAGCATGATATCTTCCTTAAGGTTGAAAGGTCTTATCAAACTTAGGAATAATATATTTGGTTCATATGGACTGAATTATTTCTCTTAATTTTTTTATTCACATGTAATAAATTTTAATTTTGAAGAAGAAAATGCCTAACTTTATTTTATTTTGTCACGTGTTTATTTATTTTCTTCTCCATGTTGTTTAATGGCTTTACATTGTTCTTGGAGATTACGGAAGCTCCTAAACTACATCAAACATAAATATAATAATCCAAATATCATCATAATTTAGAACAATATGTACATCAAAAGCCTATAAACATTGAAGGACTGTGTTGAAGTTTTCAATTGGAAGGAAAGTTGCAGTTTGGGGTTATATATATTTGACTTTTTTTTTTTCGTTATAAGATACCTTTGTTTTGACATTTGATCTTCTTGTTAATTCATTGAGTTGGTAAATAGTAACTCATGTGTGGGATGTGATGATGTGAGTGTGGGTTGTAGTTCCATAATCATTTGTCATCGGCTATCGTCGCCCATCGACCTCATCTGTCAAGGGCCGAAAATGTTCTCACAAATTTTTTGGCAATCTAGTTATTTTCCTATAATCTCACTATTGTCTTGTTTCAATCTTACATGATTGAGAGTATTAACTTTTGACCTCTTTGTACAATATGTTTTAATATATATGTCTACAGGAGGACAATGACATGTGCAAAATTTAGGGGCCAAATGAATTCAAACAACCGAATGGAACCAAAGGTCCAAACTTAAAAAGAAGGTATCCTTAACATTTCATCTTATGAAATAAGTATGTTAATAATATGTCTTATTATAGGAGGAAAGATTTGCAATATTTCATATATTAGTGAAAAGTTTAGATTTTTTTGAATGAGAAAGAAAATACACTTGAGATTTTGATTTGAATCTTTGATGAATGAGTTATTGTTCTTTATAATGTGATCTTCCTAGATGATGAAAAGGTAAATGCAATTATATTAGATTATTGTAAATCACTTTCAATATTATTCAAAGGTTGTTAAAAGAAATGTTGGTGATGAAAATTTACACTAATGTGTGGTCTTGACAGTTGTTAAAAATTTGCTTTACGTGAGTGATGAAATTTGTATTTGAAAATGTTGATTCTCTTGTTAAGAGAAAATTACTTTGATGTTAATTGTTATCAATTGAGGGTACTAATAAATATCTTGTTGTGATGTGAAAACAAGGAAAGAAATGGCAAGCCAAGCAGCCAGTTCTATCAATGGCAACATGAAGGCAATTCTTCTGTCTCATACATATTAATCATCTGAAATGGTTGTGGAATGCATATTGTAGATTGATGAAGTCCTGCTTTTGATTATGTGTTCTTGGTCAGTTGGTTTTAAAAAGATAGTGTCTACTCATGTATTTTATACAGTTTTGTATTTGTTTTCACTAATGTCTCAATTCCTTGGTTTTGGAGTTCTAAATATTCTCATTTACAGATACCCTGGTTCAACAGGTATGTTGAAATGTGTGGAAAGCTTTTTTCATATTAATGCCTGTACGTCTTGAACTTATTTTTTGACAGAAACTTGTGCAGTATTTTTTACTTTTTCATTACATTTTTAGATTTTATGCTTATATTGATGTTTTTGGGTATTATTGGTCAACCGTGTATATCATATGTACGGTAGAGTATGTTATGTTTCAGCTAAAAATAGTTCTTAGTTTTCTCCATGGTTTTTGGTTGTTTATAATTTCTGGATTTTTTTTTGTGAATTTGAGGATATCTTGATATCAATTCTTTATTTCCCGTAACTTGAATCCTCAGCTTTTAATTTGCCAACACTTGAATTCTTAGCTACACACTTCAACTCCTTCAATGGCCTTTTTGTTTCAAAAATTTCAAGAGGTAACTCTTTTTATTTTTCTTGAGAAAGCGCTGAAAAATTATTAGAAATGGAGAGAAATGGAAAGAGTGATAGAGAGTGTAGTTTAATATTTGAGTGTTAGCTTCATTCTTCATCCATATTGGTATGTTTGTATGGAGATTCTTTAGTTGTTGGAATTAAACTGTTTATCCGGTCTTGGGTTTTCATTTTAATTGAGCTTTTTTATTTTTTATTTTTTTTTGCTTTTGCGCTTTCGATGTGAGACTATTTGAATTTAGTTCAGAGGCTGAAATTCTTGTATTCTGAGTATGTTCTTTTGATTGTAGTATAAATCCACGGTATAAAGCTTCAAATAATGATACAAGTAGTAAACTTTGTTTTTTTGTCGTCATGGTTAATCCTCTGGTTCTCTTTGTTTTTTTGTTCCTAAAAAAATGGTTTTCTTCCAATGTGGATGTATTTGTTGGTGTGCTTAAGATTGATCTTCTCTATTCTTTAAGATACTTGCGAGTTACATGTTAGGCAACCATGTCTATTTGCATCTTTTGTCTAATTTAAAGAACTAAATAGTGGTCACGATATGGTATTGATCGGTATCAGTAAGCCAATGTAAGACCCCTTTAGCATAAATGCCTTTGTTTGCTGTTTTGAGTTTATCTTATTACTATGTTAGGATATTCAAAGATCCATATGACAACATGAAACTGTAAATTCATTCTATATCTGCTAGTGCTTGATAAATGCAATCGATTATGTTCACATTTAAGAAGTAAATTGTATACATGAATAAATTCCACATCTGCTATTATTTCTTATTCGTGTTAAACCTTCTACTTTTTCCAAAACAAAGGTGAAGAAGTTGACTTGGAAATTAATTTATTATTTGATATAGTGTACTACATACAAGTTTTGTTCTCAATAGTGTATGTTTTTATTTTCCTTCTATGGATTCTTTTCATGTTTGAACATTTGATATATATGTTCTACAGGATGCAGAAACATATGCTTACCTTTTAAAATGGAGGATTGCAACAATTTTAGAAGAAGGAGGAGGCCTGAGGAAATTTACCAAATACTTGAGTGATAATTCTGGTGCTAAAGGATATTGCATGTATGTCTCTTTAAAGACCTTGTAAATTTCATACTTGTAAATTGTTCAAACTTGATTAGAAATGTACGAATATTACAAAGTGTATTATAGCATATATATATATATATATTGAAGTATCGATTATTTGTTTCTATATGGGTCTTATGTATTATAACATTATTGTCATTCAAATGGTTTGTGTAATGGCGAAGCGACAAGGAGAACAGAAAAAAATGGTAGTAATTGAAGAATTTGCAACAGGAAATAGATGTCATAATATATGAATTCATTACACTCCATAATTGTCGTCAATACTAAAACAAAGACATTTTTTTATAAAAAAACTGTCACGATTGTCTTATATTTGACATGAAAAAAAATATCGTCAATAGCAAAACAATGACATTTAATTTTTTAAAAAAAAAAACTATCACGACTGTCCTATATTTGACAAGAAAAAAATATCGTCAATAGCGAAACAATGATGTTTATTTCTAAAAAAATTGTCACAATTGTTCTATCCTTGACATTTAAAAAATGTCATAAGAAATGAATTTATGACATTTTTTTAACTGTCATTAATACGCAAATTATGATAGTTATTTGTTGTCATAATATAAAATATGACAGTTATTTGTTGTCATCAAATAGTAATTAACGACATTTATTCGTTGTCATGAAAAAGCTTATTGCGACAATTTTCAAAAACTGTCATGGAAGGACTTTCCATGACTATTATTTCTATAATTGTAAATAACTGTTACAAATTTTGTTCGCGACAGAAAATAACTGTCATCATAGACCATTTTTCTTGTAGTGCCGACTCTCCTTTAGGGTGATTCCTTTGGATTCATCGAGAGTCGAGATGTGTCCCTACAGGATCATTAGATAGCGTGCGTTTGGGAGTACAATAGTTATGCAATACTTTCTTACAAGACTCTAATGGAAAGTTAACAGACATGTAGCGAGACTAATAGCAGGTCCTTTACTGAGTAAAAATTTATACTCATTCTTTTCTATATTTAATTTTTCAAACAAAGGTAGAGGTAAAAGCAAGAATGATAAGAAGTGATCGTGGTTCACCATAGGAAAAATTTTTAGTTTTCTTTCGCAATTAGGTTTTCAATGTTATAAATTTTTGAACTCATGTTTACTTTTAGATATTTCTTTTATTTTGTTTGATTTTATTATGTTTGTAATAGGGCCCAAACTAATAGTCTATTTATTTACGTTTCTTTTTTTATACTTAATTATTAATTTTTAAATGAATATTTGAAATGTTTTCTTTAACTTTAGTAATTTCTTTTATTTTAGATGAAAATTCTCTATTTATTTTAATGGTAATGACCTCAGCTTAGGATGTGGTTCAAGGACAAACCAAGTAAAAGTTGGGTGGGCATGTAATACCCAAGATTAGGAGGGAGACATGAATGAACCGAGATCACATTTGAATGAGAGAGATCCTGAGGACATGAAAGTAATGTTAAGAAAGACTTAAAAGAATTAAAAGTTAATACCTATACCAATAAGATGCACCATCTTTTTCGGTGACTCGATCATAGAAACTCCAAAGTTAAGCGTGCTTACCTTAGAGCAATTCTATGTTGGATCACCTTCTGAAAATTTTCCTAGGATGCATGTGAGTGAGAACACAGCATGCTGAAAGGACTCGTGTTGGTTTGTAGGAAGAACTTTCACTCTAATAAGCCTTTAATGATAGTAATGATGGTGTGTCAAGGTTGCAAGGGATGCAAGAGAATATCGGGAATCCGAATTCCAAATCTTGGTCTGAATCTTGGGCTTAGAGCGTTACATGAGAAAATAGGCAAATGTAGATATGTTTATATCTTCATACACGCATCGTCACCCCTCGATCAGGCATGGAGAGGAGGAATAATAATATATATATTTTTGCTAAACTATTTTCTTATTAGAAACATTTTTGGTAAATTAAACACTTTCCAAAACCAAAATCGTTTCAAAATAAATAGTATTATTTCAATCGGTTTTTTTTCTCTTTAATAATGTGACCGTTGGTCTCTCCACGCTCACTATATATTTATATCAGTCTCATATGCTTTCTACAAGATAGAACATAAGAACAATTTCTCTCCCAAAAATTCTCTTATTAGCATTTCAGGCATTTGAGTGTTTATCTCAATATGTTGTGAATTTCAATTAGTTACTCCAGTGCAAAGCTAATCGAGGAACGAGACTTTCTTATTCTAGGGACAATGAGGCTATTGAAACTGTTTTGCACAAAGGAGCAGAACTGCAAAATGTCTTAAAGAGAACGAGCTAGATCAGCGATTCAACCACTTCTTAACCAGTTTCTATTTTGTAGTACACGTTTTGATTAGGCGACTTGATCAGGTGAATTAACAAATTGGCGTTTTGATCAATAGGCAAACTATTTAGTAGGCAATTTGGTCAGTTGGCGATATAATCATTACGCGAGCTGACCATAAAACGTGTTTTGACGAGACAAGATACCTATACTTTATGCGAGACACAAGGCAAGGAAACACATTTTTCTAGGCGTTAAAGCTAAACAACACATCACGCCTTCTAGGCAATTTGCAATAACAGTGTATCACCCTAACACGATGGGGTTGTCCTTATCGCGATATATATTCTCTTTTCTTAAACAAAAATAAATTGCGATAAAAATGGTCTATCATGTTATGATGATGCACATGGTTATTCCTAGTTCGATACGTTAAAAAAAAGAGCTGCAAGTGAGTTATGACATATGCAAAATGTTATAAAAATACAAGTCTTTGAGAGTTGGGTCTCATCAATCATAAATACCATCTACACAAGGTGAACAATATACAATTTTTCCTAAATCATCGCGTCATTTCTCTCTTAATGACGCAATTACATATTGTCTAATTTGAGATTATGAAAGTCAACGTGTATCTCAAATTGAAATTGAAGACAAAATTGTGATAGATCCACATTTTCAAGACATCAAACAAGTCCTAGGTTGATTCAAAATACAAGATACAAGCAAAAGACCAATTCAACAAATCAAAGTCGGTCTAGCATTCAAGGTCAACCGAGTCAAAGGTCGATTCAACGTATAAGGACAAATCAAGGGTCGATCTACTATATACAAGATCAACAAACCAAGTTTTCTTGTATAAACCCTTTAACCTTTGAGTCAGGTATACATAAAGCCAAAGAATCAAAGGCTAAATATTAGATCAAGTTCACACCCACACAAAAATCAATAAAACTAGAGTTCAATCCCAAAGTATGTATAAAATATTGTACTTTAAGTAAAAAAATGCTTATGAACTTTCTAAATTTTCTGGACACCTTTGAATTTTCAAAAAGAGTTTAAAAGTAAATTAAAATTAATGTAATAAAAATTCAAAAATACCCTTCCTATCTTAAACGGAATTGTTATGGATAGAAAAGAAAAGGACAAAATATAGAAAAAGAAAAAAACAACTTTAATAAAATAGGAAGAGTTTTATAAATTTTGTTATATTTTTTTGAGTAGTTTCAATATTTTGTTATTTTTTAAAAGCTCACGTATGAACAAAAAAAACCTATAAATAACTCATTGTAAAAGAGAAAATTGCATCAAATGACAAAAACGTTAAAAATAAAATAGCTCATGACACATCTTTTTTGTATACTACGAATATGACAAATATGACAATTAATTAGTGATATCAGACGGCTATCGAAGGGTTGTCACATGACTATCAGAAGGTTACAGATTTTAAATTTGCTACTCTTGTAATTTAGAAAATGTAGACACGAACCCTATTATTATAATTTTTTTGCTATTTTTGTAAACGCCCGTTGTAAAAATCCTTTAAACTTTTCAAAGTTGTATTAGTACAATGACCTTAAATAAAGGTAAAAATGTTATTAGTATTTATCTACGTTCGTGTCTCTCTTCCATTTCCTACTTCAATATATGATCTAACACTTTTTCTACTTTCTCTATTTTTTCTACCTGTTGCTCTTTTTCTTTATAAAAAATTATGTAAACTTTTTAAACTTTTGATTTTATGCTTTTTGTTTTAAAAAAATTGGTGAAAGAATTGAACAAATGGAAGAAATACGAGAGTTTCTATAATGAGAAGAGAGAATGAAAGAAATAAAATGCCTATAATTTGTTTTGAAATTGAAACTTGAGAAAACTTGAAAGTAATTAAATGGCTATACTTAGGTAGACACATTTTTAAACTTTTTTTTTTTTTTTTTTTGTAAAGTAGTATTAATACAACACTTTTTGAATATTTAAGGATACTTTTGAATTGAGTTATTAATTGTTTGTGTTATGTACTATTGCTAAATTTATTTTTAAAGCTAAGAGTACTTTTTTAAGTGAAATTTGAATTCTCTTTAGGAATGTTTTCAAAAATTTTGAAAATTGAAAAATGTATTAAAATAAAGAGTTGATCACTTTTTTTCTACCCATAATACAAAAATCAATTTACGTAAATAATACTAAAATTGTTGTAAAAACAAGGCACAACCCATATCGAAAAAATATAGTATTAAAATAAAATAATACTAAAAAATTAGAAAAAATAATTAAGTAATTAGAAATTCTCAAAATTTTCAATTTCTTCCAAATTATTTGGATTTCTTCAACGTTGGTGGGTACAAATCCACCAAAGCTCTCTATTTAATTTATAGGAAAAGTGACAAGCACTAGGAAGTTACATAGTCATTAAAAAGTTTATGTTTAAATGACATATAACATAAGTGTTAAATGATTAATGGGTTAACTAAGGATACTAATGAAAATCTATATCTATATATTAATAGTATAACAAAAGAAAATATTATGTTACAAACATATTTTTTTTCATGTTATTAACAAATAAAGAAAAAAAATACTCAAAATATATTCTAAAGTCAGTTCATCTCCTATAAATGTATGAATTTAATAGGTTATAAAATGCAATTGTACATGTAGCATGTGAGCATAACGTTAATCTTTCGAAGATTCAACCTCCCGTTTATAATTCTAAAACAAGTAGAATGTGTGAATCAAATAACATATATAATAACTAATAATATATATATAAGTTATTAACAAATTTAATTTATTATATGTTTTTTGAAATCTTAGTCACCTAACATTTGTTTAGAAATTATTACGATTATTTTATACAAATCAGTAGAAGTTTTCAAATAAATAAACAATTTAATATTGCATTTCACAAAAATTAAAAACATCAGCCTGAAATTAAAAACAAAATATGACCATACTATACTTGGTTTATTGGTCGTATACAGATTAAAATTTAATATTTAAAAAGTAAATATACTAACATGGAATAAGATCCAATATTTCAAAATAAAAGAAAATGAGAAAAACTATTGTAAATGATTTTATTTGTTTAGTTAGTTTTGACATTGATAAAATATAATAGATAATCTCTGGGATGACGGTAGTTAGAAAGACATATTTTGTTACTTTTTAAACGAAAAAGGATTTAAGACCGGATAGGTAATGCGAAAAAGAATACACATATCATATATATAATCATCAAACATATTAAACAACGAAAAACCTATTTTTATAATAAAATATTGATTGAATTGATAAAAAAAAACTTACAAATTAAAGAGCGGTTCTACAATTGTTTAAATTTGATTTTTTGGTTATCAATTAGAAAGACAACGAAACTATACAAAAAAACAAATAGTATGAGAATATATTATTGTTCGTTGTATATATATATAACATAAAATCAGAAAAATAGACTTGTTCGTCTTTTTTTTAATAGTCACGAAATCTACTAATATAAAATAAAAAACTTGTGAAATTATATGCAAATAATTTAGAAAAGAATGAATTTAACGAAAATAAATACTACACCTGGTAGTGGGAAGATACAGGCGAGTTCAAGAATATTTTTATATAAGAAGTGAAATATGAAAATCCATTCACCGTTATTATTATTATTATATTTTATAATTGGGCGAGACTCGCCCTTTCTTTCTTTTCTATTTCTTTTTAAAAACATGTAGTTTTGATAATAAGTTTTTAAAAGTATTAGTTTTGATAATGTATGGATAAAAGCAAAAGAAAAGAGGACAGCTTCGCAGAATAGGTGGCAGTAAATCACGTGATACACAAGTGATGGATTAATGGAAATAATTTGATTAGCCGGCAAAGTTTTTCATTGGTGCAAATGACTGTCATCCTATGCACCTTTCCCTAACGCACTCTCTCTCTCTCTCTCTCTGCTCTTCCCCCACCTTCCCCCACCTTCCCCCCTTTCCCCATCTTCATTTTCCTCATTTCTATCCTCAAAAATTGTCCAAATCAAACTTTCTTCAAATAAAAATCTTATATTATATATTAAAATCTCTTTGTTATTCTACCAATAAGTTAAGAATACAAATATTGATCTCACGTGATATCAAACCTATTTAAACGTGGAAAATATAAACGCAAACTTTCACCTTAAGACAAATATGCAAGCAACAACACAACAGAACTCAAAAATTATATCCAAATTCCAAGAAGAAAACAACAAGTCTTTTAAACACAATATTCGAATTCCAATGTAGTAGTAGGTATAAAATCTGGCATGCATCAACACAATCACTTTTTCAAAAAGCAAAAGACCAAACATAAAAATAATAAAAGTAATGATTAATAATTTAAATTCACTTTATTTTAATTAAAAGTAACGGATAGATAGTACATACTTTTTTCCATAGAAAAGACATCTAAAATTTTCAAACCCACTAGAAAAATCTACATACCATACAACAACAACAACCACGAAGACACGTCAACAAAGTTAGACCCAGGAAAGCAGACGTGGGATATCCACGTAAGCAATATTAGTGGCAGAAAATAACTTTAAGCTCACGTGGCGCAGCACACTCATGCATAAGCGAAGGAGTATCGTGAGCATAAGTAAAAGTGGAAGGACAAGCGTCCTTGAAGAAACGCGAAAACGACGACGCATTGCAAGTCTGTGGGCTATTATAATGCCCTCTACAGCAAAACGCGTCGCTATTAAACGCTTCACACCCGCTCTTACAAGCTATAACTCCGCCGTATCGGCCCGGCGCGTGGACTTGAAGCTCGCGTGGGCAAGTCAGGAGGAGGTTGGCTTTACAGCCTACGACCGGACACACGCCTTGGCCTTCGTGTGGGGTTATGGTTAAGGGGATATTGAAGCCGTCGACGAGGCTGACGCCGTAAGAGGAGAAGTCTTTGTGGCCATGGTGGAGGCTGAACTGCGCGAGTGTGGCTGGGGTTTTACCGCCGGCGCCGTTACATTCTAATTTACCGCCGCAGTCGCCGGTTGCGCAGGTTAAGTGGTTGTGGTGACCGGTGCAGCCGGTTCGAGCCCAGACGCGGCCGGACCAGTGTTGGTAGGGAGCAGGGAAGGATCGGTGGGAGAGGGAGGGGAGGTAGAAGCCTCCGCGTTCAGGGACGGGATGGCCGGCGTTGGGTTGGATGGCGGGCCAGATCGGGTAGGGGCAGTTGTTGACGAGGGTCATGATGAGGCCGCTGCCCGGATATGTTGCGGCGGAGAGAGAGGAGAGGGAAAGGAAAGTGAGGAGGAGAGGGAGAAAGAAAGAGAGGGAGATGGTGGCCATTATAGAGGAAATGTAAGGTGTGGAAGAGTGAAGGTGGAGGAATGGAGGAGGGTTTGGTTAGGGTTTTATAGGGGAAGAGGGGAAGAGAGAAAGGATGGGGTAATGTGGAAAGACGATATTGTCCTTGGAATCTGGGGGTGTGACGTGGAGGGATTGGATGGGAAGTGTGTGTTATTTGTGGGTTGAAATGAGGAAATTGTATTTGACTGAGAGAGGTTCAAAATAAACTACTAACCTAAATACAAATGAAAAATGGTCTCTCTCTCTCTAACAAACAACTAACAAGTTATCGCTCACACAACTTGTAAATAAATATTCCGTCACTTTATACATAGATAAATGTAGTTTAAAATGCATTGGTTTATATGTACATTTCTTAGTGGATTTCATCACACAACTTATATGAACCTACAATTTTAATGCGCTAATAAAGCTTATCAGATATTAAATTTAGATTAAGTATTCACCTTATATTAAACTCCTAGTTTTATTGATAAGTATTTACATGTGATCTAATAGATCAGTTAGTTTCTAACCATCTTAAATTTATTTAAGAGTCGTTGATACTTTTTGAAACTCTAACAGCTAAACTTATATTTTATGGCAAGTGCATTTTTTGTCATTGAAGTTTTAAAAGTAACATTTGAGTTTTCGAACTTTGAAAAATAATTCTAAATGAATTTTATGTTAAAGTTGACTATTAGTTGACTAACAGAAAAATGACATGGCAAGATGAAAATCTATCAACATGGAGGAGAAGAAACCTTTGGGTCAAAGAACTAGAGGACGAAAAATAAAGCAATAGAAATAAATTTAATATTATTAAAATGCAGTGTTTTTGTATAGCTAACTAACTATCACTTTAACATAGGAACCATTTAAAATTATTTTCTAAAGATCGAAAACTCAAATGTTATTTTTGAAACTTCAAAAACCAAAAAAATAATAATATCAACCCTCGGTAATCAAAAGTGCATTTTACCCTACATTATTTTAATATATACTGTTAGTACTCTTAAAAGTATAGTTTCACAAATCTAATTAAACAACTAAACACAATATATGGTTATTGAAAAAGATGGTGATTTTAAATTTATTTAATAGAATAGGATGATTTTGTTTACTTTAAAGTTGTTCTTTAAAGTTTCAATAGCTTTATTTGACTCACATACAAATTGCTTTCATTTTTTTTACAAAACCATTCTCTTTATTTTAAGAAAATAATTATTAATTATCATATTATATCATATATTTTCTTTCCACATTTTTAGCAATATTAAATTTAATTAAAGGATAATATTTATTTAAACCTTTCATTTGTAAAGTAATAAACTATTATATATAAATAAAAGAACATAACCAACTTATATTTATCCATATTACAAAATAGCTAAAAAAATTTATCAAATTAATATTTTATATAGAGTTTTAACCCCTATGACTTCATACATTTGTTAGAAAGATTATTGAAATGTCATGAAGATTATTATCACAATAAATAGAAACTCATACATAAATTATAGATTTAAGCCTAACGAATTCATGTTGTTTTCTTAAGATAAATTTACTCACTCTAGTGTTTGAATATTGAGAGTAATTGTCTCCCAAGATAGAACAGATCAACTTTATTCCAAGTGTAGCACTCCGTACAGAAAATCAACGAACGAAACCTTGTGGATCAGCTACTGAACGTCAAGATTGTAGATACGAAGAGAAATTCGTTTTTAGAAGACAAAAGATTATTGATATTTTTTCTCTCAACCAAAAAGACTTATTTATAGACTTATTCGTGGCTATTCGAAAAGCTATGTCCTTTCTATAATTTAGTTATTAATACTTTTCATGAAATTATGCATTCATTCATAAAGAATCACAAATAATAATATATCGTTTATTTCAACAATTCCCTCGTAAATGTTAATTAACAAATAGAAGAAAATAAGTGTTCGGTATATATTTTTCATTAGAGAACCTGCATGAGGATAAGTTGTATAAACTTTGAACTTTCCCTAGTGAACATCAATTGAGTTTACTTGGTTAATCGGTAGACATGATGCCTTGAACAGTCAACCGTTCTACAGTAAACTAAAACAATAGATATCATACAACTTCTCATTATAACAAAGTTTGTTCTCATGGTTGTGTTTGTTTTGGCCTTGAACACCGTCCGATCTCATGAGTGTTTTAGAGAATTTTACCTTAAAATTCTCACAGAAGCAACCCCTTCACACTCACATAGGTGATTCCTGTACAGAACATCGTATATGCTCTTTTTATTAATAAATATCACTTATAGAAATCATTATAAGCATAAAGCTTACCCTAAAACCATAATAGCACTACCACATCATTCGTAGAATTGGTGAAATCTTTTTAATGTAGTGCTCGTTATGTTATCTAGAGATCAATTTTTTCGTTGAATCTAGATCTTGGGACCTCCAGTCAACTAGGTTGGGTTGCCTCTTTGGATTACTTCATATTATAGTCTTTAATCCTATTCTTTTTTCTTTCTTTCTTTTTATGAATTTTCAACTCTCTAGTTAGGCCTTTAGTAAGTGGATTCGCTATATTATCTTTTGACCTCACAAAGTCAATTGTGATAATTCCTCTAGAGAGTAGTTACCTGATTGTATAGTGTCTATGTAGTATATGTCGATACTTACCATTATACATAATATTTTGTGTCCTTCCAATAGGACGCCTAGCTGTCACTATGTATACATATTGCAGGCACTGATTTAGACCAGTTGGAAATATCTTCCAAAAAATTTCGAAGTCATTCTGCTTCATTTTCAACCTTGTCTACAACTATAAATTCAGATTTCATTGTGAGTCTTTAGTGCTTGATATCAAATTGACATCACTATAACCTTCAAGTACAGCAGGATATCAAGTATAGCGTAATACATAATTTTTAGTATGCTTTAAGTATTCCAAAATTCTCAAGATAGATTTCCAATGATCTTGACCTGGATTACTTGTATAGCGACTTAACTTGCTTACAACATACGCTATATCAGAACGTGTACAACTCATGTTGTACATCAAACTACCAATAATGCGAGAGTATTCTAATTAGACTATATTATCTCCATTATTTTTACCTAAATGAAAACTAGCATCAATAGGGGTCTTTGCAATCACACAATATCATGTTTTGTATATTTCTTCAATATTTTATCAACATAATCTGATTGAGACAACACTAATCCTTGTGGGGTTCTAGAAATTTTAATACCTAGAATAATATATGCAACATCCATGTCTTTTATCTCAAATTTATTGGCCAAAATTTGTTTGGCTGCCTTAATAATGTTGATATTGCTACCTATAATTAGCATATCATCAACATATAGGCACATAATGACATGGTCATTTTCATTGCTTTTGACATATACACATTTGTCACATTCATTGATTTTAAATCTAGTGGCCATCATTACACTGTCAAATTTTTCATGTCATTATTTTGATGCTTGTTTTAGTCCATAAAGAGACCTAATTAATTTGCAAACTTTCTTTTTTTGACTAGAAAAAACAAACCTTCCAGGTTGTTGCATGTAGATCTCTTCATTTAACTCACCATTTAAAAATGTTGTCATGACATCCATCTGATGTATCTCAAATCCATGTAGAGTTGATATTGCTATGAGCATGTGAATAGAAGTAATTCGAGTAAATGGTGAGTATGTATCAAAATAGTCAAATCCTTATTGTTGCTTGTAACATTTGGCGACAAGTCTTGCCTTATATTTATCTATTGACCCATCGGTCTTCATTTTTCGTTTGAAAATCCATTTGCAACCAAGTGGTTTACTTCTTAATGGAAGATCAACTAGCTCCCAAGTATGGTTATGCATAATGGACTCAATTTCATTATTCACAACCTCTTTCCAATATGGAGCTTCAGGAGAGGACATGACCTCTTTAAATATTTGAGGTTCATTTTATAACAAATATGTTAAAAAATCAGGCCCAAATGATTGTGAGATCTTCATCCTTTTACTTCATTTGAGTTCCTTATCCTTGTTTAACTCAACATTTGATCTATTAAGAGATTCACTCGTTATAGCATCAAAAGAACATTTTTGTAACCTTGCTTCACAAGACATTTTATGTGGAAAAACATTCTCAAAGAATGTTGCATTTCTTGATTCCATTATTATATTAACATTTATATCTGAAATATCTTATTTATGAACTAGAAATTGATATGCACAACTGTTACTAGCATAACCAATGATTATTCAATCAACAGTTTTTGGTCTTATTTTAACCATTTTAGGTTTAGGCACGACAACCTTTGCTACACCCCTACACTTTTAAGAATTTGTATGAAGGTTGTCTTTCTTTTCATTTTTCATAAGTAGTATTTTGTGACTTCTTACGAGGTACTTTGTTTAATAAATAATTTGCTGTCAACAAAGCTTCTCCCCACAAATTTTGTAGTAAACATGAACTTATAAGCATTGCGTTCATCATTTTCTTAAGTGTTTAGTTTTTTCGTTTATCAATTCCATTGGATTGAGGTGAGTAAGAGTCAGTAGTTTGGTGAATAATGTCATGTTCTGAACAAAATTGTTCAAAAGGAGGACCATATTCACCACTTTGATCACTTCTTATTGCCTTAATTTTTGTGTTAAGTTGATTTTCAACCTCTTTTTTTATAAAGCTTAAACACTTCAATTGCCCCATCTTTGCTTTTCAACAAATAAACGTAACAATATCTTGTGCAATCATCGATAAAAGTAAAAAAGTACTTTTTTCCACCTATAGTTTGCACAAATTTCAAGTCCCAAATATCACTATGAATTAACTCTAAAGGTTTGGTAATTCTCAGAGTTGAATGAAAATGTACTTTAGTCATTTTTTATTCCACACACCTCACATCTATGATTTGTGTCAAAAGTAAATTTTGGAATCAAGTTCATATTAATTAGTCTTCGCAAAGAATGGAAATTAACATGTATTAATCTATTATGTCTGTAAAGTCCCAAAGGTAAAAATATATATATATATACATTTTTTTAATTTTTATATATTTTATATATTTTATTTAATATTAACAAAATATATATATATATATATATTTTTTTTTCTTTTCTTTTCTTTTTTCTTTTCTTTTCTCTCTTCTCCTTCCTTCCCGTGCGACCCTCCTTCCCTTCTCTCCGTTCGTGCAGCAACCGCCCCAACCGTCCTCTTCTCCTTCCGTTCATGGCCAGCCGCAGCCCAGCCGCAACCACCACCTCTATCTTCTTCTTCTCGTCCCGCCGCAGCCAACCGCAGCCAGCCGCCGATCCTTTCCTTCCATTTTCTTCTTCCGTCTGCAGCCCCGCCGCGAAGCAAGACCGCGCCGCTGCCAGTCCAGATCTGCGGCGCCGTTGCCCAACCGTCTCAGCCGGTTCTGTCTCCGTCGAAGCCAAGGCCGCCGCGTGAACCTGTAACCGCCGTGTCTCTCCGCGCCGTTGTCCAGATCTGCAACGCCGGGTCCCCACCGGTAGCCCCGTCCCAATTGTTTTGCCGACGCTTATCGTTCAGATACGAGCCGTGTAGCATCCAACAGTTGTGCATCGTGAAGTCCTCATCTATTGCGCAACTCCTCGTTTTCCAGTCGCGGGTCCGACGTCCATCTTTATTGTAGTGCATATCTGTTTTGCACGCATCAGTTTCATTCGATTGTCGCTGATTCTGTTCTGTCGTCAATCGTCAAAGCTATGTTGTGATTTCATTGGTAAGGAGGAATTGTGGATTTAGTAGTATTGTTCTGGGCTAGCGTAAGTTTTGAAATTGATTAATTGATTTGGGTATTGCTTGATTTTAAGGTGATATTGGAGAGCTGTGCTTGGATATTTAAGTTTCGAAGTGAACTTCATTGGAATTGTTGCCTCATTCTACTTGGAATTTAATTTATTGGATTTAGTACGATTGAAGAACTTTACGTAAACTCGAGGTAAGGGATTTTCTACTAGACTCACCTAAAGTTTTGAGTTGTGTTGGACTGTATGGATGATGATTAAGATGTACATGTTTGATTGCAGACTAAATGTTTAGTATATGTTGTATTTGACTGGAAACATATATATATACATTGATGTGTGAATTGATGTGGATTGCCGAAAGTATACATGTGAATGACTGAAATTATGCTTATGTGTACATGATGATATTAATAGATTGTGCTGTATAAAGATTGGATGTGAACTAGTGAATTTGTTTCGGTTGGATGTGATTATACTGAACTGTGGTTTGTGCTGGTGAACTGAGGGGTGTATTGACTTGACTGTATAGTGGATTGACTGATGTATTAGCATATTATTGACAGACATATGATTGTAGTAAAATAAGTTGACTGTTAGGATGTTGAAAGAAAGGACTTTGTGATTTGAAGTAACTGAAAGATGGGTTGAATGGAATGAGGGGATAAATTGTTAGGTTGTATTGGGATGTTTACCTTGTAGGTGTCCCACGGGATCACCAATTTATTTTGCACCTTCGGGAGCATTTGACTGATATGTGTTTCTGTAGAACACTTGACTGATATGTACGTCCCTCGGGGCGTTAGACTGATATGTACGTCCCTCGGGACGTTAGACTGAAATGTGTATCCTTCGGGATCACAAAACTGCGACTGTACAGGGTGTCCCAATAGAACTTTAACAATTTATTTTCCCCTGACGAGACCAGTAGAGGGTCTCTTACTGAGTATTGTTATACTCACCCTTCTTATGTTTAATTTTCAGGCAAAGGAAATAAAGGTGGCAAACCGGCGAGGGGTAGGAAGGAAGCGTGATTGCCATAGGGAATGTGTTATTTTGCTTCCGCTTATGATTTCTTTTAAGGTTTAAGATGTACTAAAACTTAATTTACAAACTTTTATTTGTAAATAGTGTTATTGTTAAGTTTTCTTGAATATTTGAAAATCAGGCCTGACATGTTTTGTTTTTAAATTGACTTATGTTTCAATTTGTATCAACCA
The DNA here is from genome assembly GCF_000004075.3 of Cucumis sativus. Classification (NCBI taxonomy): domain Eukaryota; kingdom Viridiplantae; phylum Streptophyta; class Magnoliopsida; order Cucurbitales; family Cucurbitaceae; genus Cucumis; species Cucumis sativus. The sequence continues at coordinate 21,219,714 of NC_026655.2, read as the reverse complement.
AAGTCTTTTGTCAAAAATTAACGACCTCTACTTACCCAGAAAAGTTGGGTCGTTACAATGTCAAACAAATGACTCAACAATATAAGCAAAAGTAGATACTTTATTAATAATATTTTTTTGGTACAACTGTGAGTACATTTAATTTAAAGAGGCCATCATTAAAATAACTCTTTCCAATCTACGTCCCATTCTTGGAAAGTACAAACTTATCAGATACAAACACCAACTTAAAATCATTATTACTAAGCAATGAACCAGAAAGTAAGTTATTCCGAATGTCAGGAACATGAAGCACCTTGTTGAAAGTGAGTTCCTTGCCAGATGTCATCTTAATTAAGAATCACTTTGTCTTGTCCCTCAACCTTTGAAGTATATGCGTTACCCATAAATAGTTGTTCTCCACCAGAGACTGGCACATATGATGTCAACATATACTTGTTGGCACAAATATGACGAGTAGCCCCAGTGTCTACCCACCATTCCTTGGAGTTATCCACCTTGTTGCATTCTAAAATAACTACACAAAGGTCAATATCTGCAACACCATTTGATACTTCATCAACTTCTGTGATATGAGCTTGAGCATGTTTTTTCTTAAGGTTCTTTGGCTTACGACAATCTTTTGATTGATGTCCCATTTTGTTGTAGTTGTAACACTTGCCATTGAACCTTTTTGTGAATCAGGTTTTTTATTTGAACCTTCACCAGAAAACTTCATTTTCTTGTTATTTTATGGTCTATTTTTCACAATGTTGGCCTTTGGATCATTATACTATCCATAGTACACTTTTTCGCATTTTGATTATTCTCTTCAATCCCAAGTCGGACCATAAGTTCCTCAAGTTTTATATCTTTGCGTTTATGCTTGAGATAACTTTTGAAGTCATTCCATGAGGTTGACAATTTTTCAATTATTGATACTACCTGAAAAGACTCACTTAAAGTCATATTCTCAACATGTATATCATGTAGAGTTACTTGGATTTCTTGAGCCTCACTGATTATAGTTTTGGAGTCTACCATTTTGTAATCCATAAATTTTTCAACGATAAATTTCTTTGCACCATCAACTTCAGTTTTATACTTCTCTAAAAATGTCCATAGATTTTTGGCCGAATCAATACTATTATACACATTGTACAATGTGTTGTCCAACCCATTCAAAGTGTTATTCTTGCAAAGATATTTTGCATGTCCACGCATCAACTGCAAGTTACTTTTCTTTGTCAATTTCTTCCTCAGGTAAAATTGAGAGCATTCTCTATAACAATCTTAAGACAAAAAAAAAAAAAAATGTGTGTTTTAATTTATTTTATTTGGCAACACTTGCACAGTGGCAATTGCATGTATTTTTATTTTGCAATAAAAAAATTAAATGTTTAATATTAATTAACATTTTGATAATCTTTATTACAATCTTAAGACAAATTTACTCACCCTAGTGTTTGAATATTGAGAGTAATTGCCTTCTAGAATAGAACATATCACCTTTCTTTTAAGTGTAGCATTCCGTATAGAAGATCAACGAAAGAAACCTTGTGGATCAGCTATCGAACATCAAGATTGTGAATAAGGAGAGAAATTCGTTTTTAGAAGACAAAATACTATTGATATTTTTTCTTTCAACCAAAAAGACTTATTCGTGGCTATTTGAAAAGTTATGTCCTTTCTATAATTTAGTTATTAATATTTTCCATTCATGAAGAATTACAAATAATAACCGTTTGTTCCTACGACATTTTCGTTGCTCAATTATAACATATTGTATGTTTATCTTTCAATTTTACTTTAAAGGATTGTTAAAAACTTTTTATATTTACCCATAACAAAAGTTTAGAATTTTAACTCATTAATTTACTAGCGGTATGACAAAATACCAAAATGGATAATTATTTTTCTTTATCTATTTGGCTAAATATAAATTGGTCACTATGTTATATATTAAAAAGACATCTTTATTTATGTATAACAATTTATTAGTTTACAAATAAAGTGTTTAAATAAGTAATATTTTTTTAATTAAATTTTATATTACTAAAAAAATATGAAAAGAAAATGTATAGTATAACATGACAAACAAGTATATGTATATATAAAAAAAGTGATAATATATACATGGGTCTTTAAAAGCAAATGGTTTTATAAAAATATGATACTAATTACACGTGAGTCCCACCTTAAATAAGCATTCCAACTTTTCGAAACAACTAATTCACTTAAACAAAAAAACAAAATCACCATATTCTCCTAAATAAGTTTTAAACCTTTCATTTTCATCAAAAAAAAAAAAAAAATCTCGAAAAACCATCTCATTTACCAATTAATTTACAATATATAAATTATTCTTTATGGAGCTACTTGACATGATTAGTTGGTATAAGTTACATAAATAATTTAAAATTATTAGCTTGTCCGAATTAGAGTTGAGATCAACAAGGCTAAATTAGTCCATTTTTCATAAGCTTGTTTTATTCTCTAGACATAGTATCTTGTTCACATTTAATGTCATCTCCTTTAACACAAACATCACCCCATACTCTCATCATATATATATATATATATATGACATATGAGTACAACATATATTGGAATGTGTGTGTATTACCCTAAAACAAATGCATGCAATACATGATGCTCAACAAAAGCACAAAACTAGAAGTCAATTGTCAAATCTCCCAAATCATGAATTACCTATATGAAACCAAACACTTTAGGAGTGCTCATCAACAAGCATGCTCTTACTCATCCTTTTTTATGCCCAATGTCCCCTCCTCAACCAATGATGCAACAAAACGTCATTCATAAATTTGGTTTTATATATACAACTTTTGATTCTTTTGAAGTTATTAAAGTAGTTTGCCAAAATAAGAAAAAGAATTTAAAAAATTATGTGATGCGTTAGATGGAGATAGACATAGTTAAGGCTACTAATCATTAGTCTTTGCAAAATAGGATGTATTACTTATTTTTGAATGCCAGATAATGTTTCAACCGTATAGAAGATAATTGGAGGAAATATAGTCTGTGTTTAGAAAAAAAAAATGTATTATGCTTCATCCTAAAATTAAAAAATTTGACTAAAATTCTTCATATAACAAACTAGGAATCAAACCTAAAATAACAAAGATATAAATTATAAATTATGAGATTGATAGTATTGATGACCTAAAGAATAAAAAAGAAGAAATTAAACTTTGGATTAACGCTCTCACGCAATCATCAAAATATAACATAAGAATTAATTGTTGTACAACCAATTTTCATCCATCCATTAATCATTTGATGAGCTTATACTCACCATTCAAAACTATATCTTTAAGAATTTTAGAGGTCGGAGTATTTTTTTAAATCTAAAATACCAAATAAACACCAAATAATTTAAAGTTCTTAAAATTTATTCCACCTAAAATATATTTTTTAATTCCACCCTCTAGACTTCATCCAAGAAACTTGATAAGCATATATATATATATATACACACACACGCGCGATCATAATATATACACACACTCATACTTCTCATTAGTTTCACATTAATAATTTAAAAAGGAAAAAGAAAATTATTATTAGTCATGATCAATGTTCTTGGTTGAGTACTGCTTTCAAATACATCTTTATCCACATGCAATTCTAAATGTGTGTATATATTCAAAGGCAAATACTTTCAAAAGAGAAAAAGAAAAAGTTAGACATCAACTTTCTACATGTCAAATATACCCTTGGAAAGAAAGAGGGAAGCCTCAAAAAGTAGAACTAGTTAATATTGATTTGAACTAAATTTTGTTTGGTTTAATAACGTATTCATCTCGGTTTCTTATTCTTTAAGGATTGATATCTTATTTGACCCTAAAATAATGAAAAATTTATTGTATAATAATGAAATGGTTAAAAGCTCTAAAAAAGACTATGCATCTAGATTTAAATCATTTAAGCCGAGTTAGAAACACTTTAAATTTTATTGTGTTAATTCTAATAAAAATTTTATTTTTTAGCTTCACAATGTAAAAATAGTTTGAGGTAGAACAAAAGCTTTGAAATTTTTTTCTTATAATTTGGAATAAAAGAAAGAATTATTCAATTTTCGAGTAATGAATTTGTTTAATTTTTAGTGCGGGGATTATTATTATTATTATTATTGTAGTTTTTGTGCTTTCTACATAAATTATTTTATTTCTTAATTTTGTTGTTTTCTTTTCATTTCTCTCAATTACTTTTGTTTATCTCCCTGCAATAGAAATGGGATGTTTTTCAATAGTTCTTATTCACGTTTCTTGAAAAAATGTAATAAATTTATTTAATAACTATTTATTATTTTATAGTCTAGAGTTCTTAATACAAAAATAAATAAAAAAAAAGAGATATTGTAAAAAATAGTAAATCTACTAAAATATTTACAAAAATAAATTTCTACAAATGTTTAGTGAAATTTTGTTATATTTTTGTAAATTTTTCGGTTTGATTTTTAACCATTATTTAACAATTATTTGAAAAGTTATAGTAATCGGAAATGAAGCTTAATATCACTAATTACAACTAAATACATTAGGTTCAGGGGCAATTATATTTGCAAAACGGGGAGCTCAATAGAAAGAAATTAGAGTTGTTTTGTTTTCCAAATCTCTTCAACCACCACTTACAAAATGCTACATTATTTCATTCCTAAATTTTACTAACGATTTTTGTTATTTTACTTCTTATAATGAGAAGGGAATTAAGTTATTGTAAATCATAAAATTTAGGGTCGTGAATGAGTTGAGTTGGGTTGACGGATTATTTAGTTATTTTCTTTGTTTATAGTATTTTTTTTATTAACTTAAAATATTTAAATTTGTCTATAACACATATTAATAATTAAACTTTCACGAAACTCAAATGTTAAATATCAAAATCCAAAATATCGGTTAGATTTTGTTAGAAAAATGGAGGTTGGGTTAGGTCAACCTGGTTTTTTAAAATGTGATCCAAACCCAATTCAATCCGAAAAAAAAACATAAAAAAATTCGACATAGTCAAATCCAAAATAAAAACTAAACTCAACCAAATCCAACTCTTACAATTTGGATTTGGTAGTCTAGGTTATAATGTTGAGTTATTTAAACATTCCTAACAAAATTGGTGAAAATATTTATCAAATATAACAAAATTTTAGATTCTATTAGTGATAACCATTGGTAAGTTTCTGTCAATATCTATCTGAGTCATTTTTTTTTTCAAACATGCTTTTTTCTATTTGTTTGCTTGTTTCTAATTCAATTTGAGGCAATGGCTATCAATATTTATTAGTGATAGAATCTAAATTTTTTTATATTTTATAAATATTTTGATTCATTTTACTATATTTAGAAGCGTTACTATAATAAAAATGGATGAAAAATCCACGTTGTACATAGAAAGTAGGCTATTGGGTTTTGAAGCAAAACAACATACTAATTTCTTTTGTTTGATGGCTTGATATGTTTCATGGAAAAATGCTTTTTTGTTTTTGTAAGTTCTAAGAAAAAAAATATATAAACCCGGAAAACATGTGTTATGTAGCCTAAATTTTTCTATAAAAAAAAAAAAAGAAAAAATTCAGTAAATAACATAAAATTTTATAAATATATCATTTTAGGAAAAGAAAACAAATCAATTTACTTTAAAATAAATCTTTTAATATTATGAGCAAGAAATTTTGACCAATTAGATTTCGTCACGTTATCACATAAAATTGTGATATTCATAATTTTATTGTGTTTGGGTAGTCACGTTTTCTCATATCCAATTCAATTCAAGCCCCCAATATAAAAATTAAACAAAAAAAAGGATGAATAGACTCAAATCCAAATCCACCAAACAGATGAGTCCAAGTCCAAGCACAATAAGCAAATGGGCTCAAGCCCACCTAAAGCCTATGAATATTCTCTATAAATAGAGACATTCTCATTCATTTTGGGAGATCTTTGGTTGAATGAATAATTGAACCACTAAAGTTTTATAGATGTTTGAATCCAAACTTCTATAAAGCTCTCAAAACGTACAAGTTCTTATCAACTTCGAGATCAAAGATTGAAGACTTGGAAGATCAAACTTTCCTTAAATTTCAGAAGACTGAAACTCAAATAGACTTGCAACTACAACATCCTAAAGACCGAAGATCAAGAAATTCTAAAATTTTAAGTTGTATTTGAGAGAAAGCATCAAATGAGTAAATATTAGAGACTATATTCACTATAAAAATCAATATATAAAAAATTCAATTTCACGAATTATATTTTCCCAAAATCTCGTGTGAAGAGTTTGTCACGCCTAGTGGTACCATCCCTACCTTTCATCTCTTTCTCTTTTAAAGAACATCTAAAGAAATCATGACATCCCAAGGCAACACTTCCAAAGCTCCAAGCGACTTCGACAAGTAGCTAAATACTCGCAGCTGCTCAAGGGAAACTCAATTTTATGAGGAAATGTCATCCTTTGAGGTCGCAAAGGATATTTGGGAGCAAATGTCCAAGCCACCAAAAGGTGGAATTGTAACAAAAAAAAATCTTGTGATTGGCGAACACAACTCGTCCTCTAAACGTTCAAATAAGGAGATGCATCATCCAAATATTATGTCAGCTATGGTGACTGACGTGGATACAAGCGAAGACAAAATAGAAGAGCTTGAAAAGAAAATCAACATGCTCATGAAGGCCGTTGAAGAGAGAGATAACGAGATTACATCTCTCAAGAGTCACATTGAGAGTCGTGATGCTGCTAAATCAAGCTATACACACACTACTACAAAATTGACCTTTTTTTATGTGCAAAACACGTCAAAAAATGTCTACCTTGATGGTCTTTGCCCATCAAGTAGGCAGACATAAAGAAAGCCCGACCATCAAGAAAACAGTTTTCTTGATGGTCAAAACATGTCATCAAAAACTCTTTTACGATGGTATTGGCCATCAAGAAAGGAAACTTTGATGTTTTTTGCCCATCAAGAAAACTGAAAAGTCCATCAGGAAGTCAATTTACTTGATGACCAAAACATGTCATCAAAAATCTTTACTCCCCCTTTTTCTTTTCTCACACTCACCTTACCTCCGTACTAATTAGGGTCTTCATGATCTTGATATTGATTTCCTCCTCAATGATTCTTGTACTAAGAATTGTAACGTTGAAATCTAAATTTATAATTTGAAACCGAAACTTCTAATTTCCAGGTACATACAGGTGCCAGTTGAGCTGAACTCATATTGTCCAACTTTTACAGCTTCTACAAATTTTAAAAATCCTAAATTACAAACTTTCAATTCAACTCATTAAATTTGAACACAAAAACTAATTTGATTTTATAAAGTCATTTATTTCAATCTAATTATAATTACAACCGTTAACTTTTAAAAATGTAATATTTTATTATTGATGAATAGAAAGTAATAATTGGAAAAAATAGTAAATATTTAAGAATATTATTGATGAATATGGTGTTTTCTGAGATCATTAACGAGGGTTCGGATTTCGTGCTTAGTGAAAAATAGTTTTTTTTATGGGCAATTTTTCTTCATGGGCCTTGTCCACGATCTTATCATAAATCCAAAATTATATATATATAAAAAAATTGATGGGCAATGTCCATCAAAATATCATTTTTCTTGATGGACCTTGCACGTGATCTTTTTTTTATCTTTGTCCATCAAGAAAATCTAGACCCATCAAGAAAATTCTAAACCCATAAAGAAATCCAAAACAAATGTCTTAATTTTTTTGATGATGACCATTGCAAATCAAGAAAATTCATCCTTTGATGGTCCATGTCCATCAAGAAAACCTAACTCACTTGATGAGCATTGCAAATCAACTTATAGATTATTTTTTATGTTTATTGTCCATCGAGAAATAGTTTTCTTGACGTTTGTGAACCATCAACAAAACTAGGGAATCTTTGCCCATCAAGGAAAACAAGAATCCATATTTTTTAAAAATGTTTTTTCGTACTTTTCAACAAAATAAGGGGACTTTTCTTGACGTACACTACTACAAAATCTACTTTACTTGACACTAGGTACTTTTACATACTTGACGTTTTTATTAAAAAACTGTCAAGTATTGACCATTTTAAAGAAAAAACGTCAAGTATAGTTTTTAAAAAGTGGAGTTTTCACGGAATTTTTCAAACTATTTTAAGTTAGCTTTTATTTGACGTTTTTTTTTTTCGTTAAGTATAAGGGAGATTTTACTTAACGTTTTATTTGCGCCAAGTATAATGAACTTTTACTTGACACGAACAAAACATCAAGTATAGTTTAAAGAAAGCAAAATTTTCATGAATTTTTTTAATTATCTTACATTAGCTTTTACTTCATATTTTTTTTCCATGTCAAGTATAGTGTCGAATTTACTTGACGGTGTTTTAGTGTCAAGTATAGTTCAACTTTTACTTGACATTTTTTTCACGTCAAACATAGTTAATGTTTACTTGATGCAGAAATAACGTCAAGTATAGTTAACATTTTTATTTTATCAAGTATAAAAATATAAAAATACTTTTTATTTCCCTCCTTTCATTAAATAATTAATTAAAATAAAATTATTACAATAAACTTATTAAAATATCAAAAGTAATATATATTTCTCTATTTTCTAAAAAAAAAAAAAAACTTTTCCCTTTTTTTTCCAATTATTTTTTTCATCCCAAAATTCTAAAACTTTTTTCTCTCTTTTTTTTCTCTATTTCTAAAAAAACCCTAACTTATTTCCCAAATTTTTTCCCCTCCCCTTTCCCTCTTTTCATTTTCCCTCCTTTTTCCTATTTTCTCTCACATGTTGCCTCTCTTCCCTTATCACACGCAACCTTCCGATTTTTTTCACACTAAAAAGCCCCCTCTTATTTTCTTCACGTCAGACGACCCTCCACCAAATTTCTTTTCTCGCCCCCCTCTTCTCACCGAACGTGTCCCCCTTCCCTTCCGATTTTCTTCTCACCGAAAAGCCCCCTTCCCATTTGATTTTCTTCACGTGGAATGGCCCCCACCGAATTTCTTCACCACCGGAGTTCTTCTCGATCTCCCTTCTTCTCTCTGGACACGCCCCTTCTGATTTTCTTCTCACCGAAAAGCCGCCCCCCTCTGATTTTCTTCCTTTTTTCGTTCACTACTGAATGTTAGAGGATGAGAGTTTTTCTTTTTTGTTTTTTGAGTTCAATGTATCTGTTTTCTTTGATTGATTTCGTTGGTTTTTTATTCAGGGTGGTGAGAGTTCATCGATGATTTGGTTTCATTCAAAGAATTTGTTTTGATTTGCAGAATGGTAGGTGGAATTTCCAGGTGAACAATATACACATTTCTATTCAATAATCTTCAAAATATTTGGTGTATAATTATTTTGTTCTTTTTGTCTTGAACCCAGATTCTCTGCAATAAATAGGTAAGCAATAGTGTTCTCTTCGTTTATTAGTGATTTAGTGGAGCTTGATAAATGTGAATGTTGTAAGAAGATCAAAGGAAGTTCGTTTTTTGTCTCTCCCTTTAGTCTTGTAATGTTTTTCTTTGCAGATGCCAGGGGAGGTGTTGAAGCACTTAACTCAGTTGAATAGGTACTCTTATGTATTTATGATTTGGGAAAACTTGCTTAAGTTATACGGTATTCTTTTAAGTTAATTTTTAACTGTTTTTGAGCATTAACAATATTTATTTAGTGTAGGTTTTCTAATCTATGTTTGTACTTAGTTTCATATAGGTTTAAATATTCATGTTTAGGTTTACAATATCCTCCCTTACAATGTAGAATTTTTTTACAAGGCGATTATTCTTTTATGATGGAAATAAGTTACTTATCTGATTAATTTTTATTTTTAACAAAATGTCTACTTGATTTTTTATGTTTTATTAGACTGATACAAGAAGTTTCTACTCACAGCTTGAATTGGATGAAGATTGAGCGGAGTGGGCTGAATTTTTAGCTTTGTACATATGATAGACATCTCTTAGATGTGATCTTATTAATTTTGTGAATGACTAATATATGGGAATGCCCATAACTTTTTTTTTTTTTTTTTTTGTAAATGTTTCGTTCATAGCTATTATGCTTATGTACATGCAATAGATGTAAAGGGGATAGATTTTAGTTTTGGTATACCACACATGTTTTTGGTTATATAAGATAATTATTTTGTTGATTTTGGAATAGGCCACCTATAGGAAATTTTAGTTGACTATATTGGATTGGAATTGTGTAATTGTTGACGATGCTGTTGAGAGTAATAAAATTATTGTTGGTTTACTTATACTAAATTATTTGTTGTGTAACTACTAGTTGGAGAGTTTATTTTGTCGATGAATATGTTTTATTGAAATGAATGTACGTAATGCAGAAAACAGGAAATGAAATTTTTTATATATTTAATATATTAATAAATGGTATACATGACGTTAGATACATGTCAAGTATATCATCTTAGTTGACGGATACATAGTGCCAAGTATACAATTTTACTTGACGTGCAAAAATTGACAAGTATACGACTTTACTTGACATGTAAAAGGCGTCATGTGTACGATCTTACTTGACACGTAATAAACATCAAGTATGATATAATACTTGACGTTAATACAGTCTCAAGTAAACGTATACTTGACAATATTTTAGTGTCAAGTAATGTGACTATACTTGACAGTCGATTACTTGATGTTAATACAGTGTTAAGTAAACGTATACTTGACAGTTTTTTAGTGTCAAGTAATGTAACTATACTTGACAGTCGATTACTTGACGCTTTTAAAAACGTCAAGTATGTTGGCTTTTTGGCCCTTAATCTCAAATTAATTTATTTTAATTATTCAATTAATTTATGTTTTGATGATAACAAATCTGATTTTTTTTATTGACAATTTTATTAATTTGAATAGACCATATCGTAGAGCTTGGAAAAATGATTCTAACGCCTCTTGAATCACCCAAATCGAAGTTCAAATGAAGAAAATATTGCTAAAAGAAGCTTAACGAAAAAATACCCGAGATGGTGACGTGGCGACCAAGCATTCAATTTGAACCAATTAGAGAAAGCCACTTGGAGCAATGAAGGAGTAACAAATGTGGCTTTTTGTTATGTTTTATTGGCTTTTATAAAGAAAATGAATTTAAAAGAAAAATGATTTTAATATTATTATTTTTTCTTGTGTCTAACGGCTAGTTTTTTTAAAAGAGGGTGAAGTTGCTTTATTGATTTCTTTTTAAACAAAATATTTTGAAAAGACATATTATTATATTATTATTTGTATTGTGTCTAACGGCTAATTAAGTTTAAATCTCAACCATTCATTTTTCTTTTACTTATATCTAATGACCCAAATGATTTTGAATTTATCTTTCCTCTCTTTTTAAATACTTCACATTTACACAAGATCACAACATCTTTACAATCCTCAAGCAAAAAGCCAACATTGTTATTCTCTCTAAAGCTTCCAATTTTTATTCTTTTCATCTTATTCTTGAGAGCTTCTTATTGTATTGTGAGGATTAAATTTGTGAGCTTCAAATTGTATACTCACTCTTTTAGAGAGTTTTCTTTTGTGTGATTTAAAAATTTCAACATATTGTAACGGTTGGATCCTAACCCGTGGAAAGGATCGGGTTTGCTCTTGAACCCGAAAAAGGAGCAAGAATCGGTTCGGCTCAAATCCGTGGAAAGAGTCCAAAGAAGATTTTCAATCAAAATCCCAAGGGGTGCTTGGGAAAGTGGATGTAGGTTGAGTTTAACCGAACCACTATAAAATTACGGTGTCTTCTTCTCTAACTCTTTTCTAATTATTTTTTAATTTAATTTTAGTTACATATTCTTATTGGTTGAGTTTGATTGCATACTTCCATTCATATCTTTTTATCAATCTTGTTATTTAACAAAGTTTACAAAGTTCTTTATTTAAATTTTAGAAAATATCTAATTAGTTGATTTTACTTTTTATTTGTCAAAAAGTTTATTTAAACCCTATTCACCCCCCTCTAGGGTTGCCATACCGATCCAACAATTGGTATCAGAGCGAGGTTGCTCATCTTGAAATTTTAATTTCTTGATAAACTTTATTGTTAGAGCATTATGGCAAACCTATTGGCAAATGGTATTGTTGAAGGTCAATCTACTTCTAGACCTCCTTATTTTGATGGTTCAAATTATGCATATTGGAAAGCTAGAATGAAAATTTATTTGCAATCTATTGACTATAATTTGTGGTTAATTGTTGCTAAAGGTCCTTATGTACCCATGAAAAATGTTGATAATGTTGATACGCCTAAATTAGAAGAAGAGTATGATGAAAATGAAATGAAAAAGTGTTCATTTAATGCTAAGGCTATTAACTGTTTGTATTGTGCCTTGAGTAAAGATGAATTTAATAGAATATCCATGTGTTCTTCCGCTCAAGAAATTTGGAATACTCTTGAAATTACTCATGAAGGAACAAATCAAGTTAAAGAGTCTAAAATTAGCATGTTTGTTCATAATTATGAATTGTTTAAGATGGATGCTAATGAGACTATCACCGATATGTTTACTAGATTTACTAACATCATAAATGCTTTGAAGGGTCTTGGTAAAGTTTATACAACTTCCGAAAATGTTAGAAAAATTCTAAGGTCTCTACCTAAGACTTGGGAAGCTAAGGTAACGGCGATTCAAGAAGCAAAGGATCTCACCAAACTTCCACTAGAGGAGCTTATTGGCTCACTCATGACTCATGAGATCATCATGAAGGAGCACTTGGAGGATGAGTCCAAAAAGAAGAAGAGCATTGCATTAAAGACTATCTCCTTGGAAGTTGATCCCGAAGATGAGGATGGCCTTGATGAAGATGACATTGCTTATTTCTCACGTAAGTACAAAAATTTCATAAAAAGAAAGAAATATTTCAAGAAACACCTATCAACCCAAAAAGAGTCAAAAGGTGAGAAAAGCAAAAAGGATGAGGTGATTTGTTATGAATGCAAAAGATCGGGTCATATAAGAACGGATTGTCCTCTCCTCAAATCATCTAAGAAATCCAAGAAGAAGGCAATGAAGGCTACATGGGATGATAGTAGTGAAAGTGAAAGTGAAGTTGAAGAAATGGCAAATCTTGGTCTCATGGCTCATAGTGACAAAGATGATGAACATGATGATAAGGTAACTCTAGAACCTCTTTCTATTGATGAATTATTTGAAAATTTTGAAAGCATGCAAAATGACCTAGAAAAACTTAGTTCTAAGTATGTTGTGCTTAAGAAGAAATACAATGTTTTAATTAGTGAAAATAAGTCTTTACTTGATACAATTGCTTGCTTTAAAGAGAATGAAAATTTTGAGCAAATTGAAGAATTGAATGTCTCTAGTGATAAGCATGTTTGTATTGAGAAAGATGCTTTGCTTGATAAAGTTAGATTTCTTGAGCATGATAGTTGTGAAAAAGATAACTTGATTAAAGTGGCTTAAAGAAAATGAACTAAGTGTTTTACAAGAACTTGATAAAGCTAAAGAAACTATTAAAAAGTTGACAATAGGTGCTCAAAGATTGGACAAAAATTATTGAAGTAGGAAAATCTTATGGTGATAAGAGAGGTTTAGGCTATATTGATGAATCATCTACTCCTTCAAGTTCTAAAACTACATTCGTTAAAGCATCACCTATTGTGCCTAAGTTTAACATGTCTAATCATGTGTCTAATCATGTTAAATCTAGTTTTGTACCCATATGTCATAATTGTGGTGTTGAAGGTCACATTAGACCTAAATGCTTTAAATTGAAGTATGCTCAAAATACTTATTCAAGAAGAAATTTTTCGCAAAGAGCAAAGTTTTACATTGCTCCAAGGAAGAATTTCTCCAATAAAAGTAGAGTACATAAATTTGTTATGAAAAATAAATCTTTGCAATAATGTTGTTTGTTTTTCTTGTGGCAAGTATGGACATAAAGCTTATTCTTGTTACCTATCTAGATCTAGTGCTTGTAATGTTTATGAAAAAATGAAATGGATCCCTAAATATGTAAATGCTAACATTCTAGGACCCAAACAAGTATGGGTACCAAAGGATCAAACTTGAAATTAGTTGTTTTTAGGTTTGTTTGAAAGCCTCCAAGAAAAACAAATGGTACTTGGATAGTGGTTGCTCAAGACACATGACGGGAGACCGATCCAAGCTTATCTCTTTCTCCAAAAAGAATGGAGGCATGGTAACCTTTGGTGACAACAAGAAAGGTAAAATAATTGGTAAGGGTAATATAGGAAATGATTCATCTACTTTGATTGAAAATGTTCATTTGGTTGATGGTTTAAAGCATGATTTGCTTAGTATTAGTCAATTGTGTGATAAAGGATTTAGAGTAATATTTGATAAAAGAAATTGCATAATTGAAAATGTTAGTGATAGAAAAGTTTTGTTTGTTGGAAATAGGGATGAAAATGTGTACACTCTTGATTTGAATGATTATCCTATTATTGATAAATGTCTTTCGGTTTTGCATAATGATTCTTGGTTATGGCATAGAAGACTAGGACATGCTAGCATGCACTTAATTTCAAATATTTCTAAAAATTGTTTGGTTAGAGGTCTTCCTAGTTTTAAATTTGAAAAAGACAAAGTTTGTGATGCTTGTCAAATGGGTAAGCAAACTAAGTCCTCTTTCAAATCTAAAAATGTGATCTCTACTACTAGACCCTTACAACTATTACACATGGACTTATTTGGCCCTTCTAGAATTGCTAGCTATGGAGGAAATTATTATGCTTTTGTGATAGTTGATGATTTTTCTAGATTTACTTGGGTTTTGATGATAAAACATAAGGATGATGCTTTGAAAAGTTTTATTAGTTTTGCAAAAAGAGTACAAAATGAAAAAGGATTTTTTATTTCCAAAATTAGGAGTGATCACGGAGGAGAATTTGATAATGATGCTTTTAAAGCTTTTTGTGAAGAAAATGGTTTTTCCCATAATTTTTCCTCTCCAAGAACTCCTCAACAAAATGGTGTAGTTGAAAGGAAAAATCGTACTTTGCAAGAATTTGCTAGATCAATGTTGAATGAGTATGGTTTACCTAAATATTTTTGGGCGGAAGCCGTTAACACCGCTTGCTATGTTTCAAATAGAGTTTTAGTTAGACCATCTTTAGATAAAACTCCTTATGAACTTTGGCATGGAAAAATTCCAAATATTGGGTATTTCAAAGTTTTCGGTTGTAAATGTTTTATTTTGAATAACAAAGAAAAACTTGGAAAATTTGATTCTAAGACGGATGTTGGTATTTTTCTAGGATATTCCTCTACTAGTAAAGCTTATAGAGTTTTCAATAAGAAAACTTTAGTTATTGAGGAATCTATTCATGTTGTATTTGATGAATCTTGGAATAATGTTTCTAATGAGTCTATTTGTAGTGATGATTTAGAAAAAGATTTTGGAGATTTACTTGTTAATGACAAAGGCAAAGAAATTGTTCCAAGTATGCAAGATGTGAACATCATAGAGAAGAAAGAAGAGGGTTCTTCATCCTTGCCTAAAGAGTGGAGATATGCTCTATCCCATCCCAAGGATCTAATTCTTGGCAATCCCGAACAAGGTGTCAAAACTCGTTCTTCTCTTAATTTATTTAGTAATCTTGCTTTTGTGTCTCAAATTGAACCTAGAAGTTTTAAAGATGCCGAATGTGATGAGTTTTGGATTTTAGCTATGCAAGAAGAATTAAATCAATTTGAAAGAAACAAAGTTTGGAAATTAGTCCCTAGGCCTTCTAATGCATCTATAATCGGAACTAAATGGGTTTTTAGAAATAAGATGGATGAAAATGGAAATATCATTAGAAATAAAGCTAGACTTGTAGCTCAAGGTTATTGTCAAGAAGAAGGTATAGATTATGAAGAAACTTTTGCACCGGTTGCTAGATTAGAAGCTATTAGAATGTTGCTTGCTTTTGCTTCTTATAAAAA
Organism: Cucumis sativus; assembly: GCF_000004075.3. Lineage (NCBI taxonomy): Eukaryota > Viridiplantae > Streptophyta > Magnoliopsida > Cucurbitales > Cucurbitaceae > Cucumis > Cucumis sativus. The sequence continues at coordinate 21,203,807 of NC_026655.2, read as the reverse complement.
TTTCATTTTGTATCAAATGGATGTAAAAAGTGCTTTTTTAAACGGTTATATTGTGGAGGAAGTTTACGTAGAACAACCTCCGGGCTTTGAAAGTTTTGATTTACCTAATCATGTTTATAAGTTGAAAAAGGCTCTTTATGGCTTAAAACAAGCTCCAAGAGCTTGGTATGATAGACTTAGCAAGTTTTTACTTGAGAATGACTTTAAGATGGGAAAAATTGATAATACTCTATTTATTAAAGTTAAAAATAATGACATGCTTATAGTACAAATTTATGTGGATGATATTATATTTGGTTCTACTAATTCATCTTTGTGTGAAGAATTTTCCAAGTGTATGCATAATGAGTTTGAGATGAGTATGATGGGAGAACTTAGTTTCTTCCTTGGTCTTCAAATCAAACAACTCAAGGATGGCATCTTCATAAGTCAAGAAAAATACACAAGGGATTTGCTCAAGAAATTCAAATTAAATGAAGGTAAAGTTGCAAAAACTCCTATGAGCACTACCACTAAGCTTGACAAAGATGAAAAAGGTAAGTGTGTGGATATAAAGACTTATCGAGGTATGATTGGATCTTTACTTTATTTGACCGCTAGTAGACCCGATATCATGTTTAGTGTATGTCTTTGTGCTAGATTTCAATCTTGTCCTAAAGAATCACATTTCCATGCTGTTAAAAGGATACTTAAATATTTGCTTGGAACTATTGATGTTGGATTATGGTATCCTAGAAATGTTGAGTTTAATTTGGTAGGATATTCCGATGCGGACTTTGCCGGTAGTTTACTTGACCGTAAAAGTACTAGTGGGACTTGTCAATTTCTTGGTAGTTCCTTAGTATCTTGGTTTAGTAAAAAGCAAAATTCGGTTGCCTTATCCACTACCGAAGCGGAATATATTGCGGTTGCTAGTTGTTGTGCACAAATTCTTTGGATGAAACAAACTCTTTGTGATTTTGGATTAAAATTTGATAATGTGCCTATATTTTGTGATAATACTAGTGCCATAAATTTGACTAAGAATCCTATTCATCATTCTAGAACTAAGCATATAGATATTAGGCATCACTTTATTAGAGAGCATGTACAAAATGGTCATATTACTCTTGAGTTTGTAAGTTCCAATAATCAATTAGCGGATATATTTACCAAACCTTTGAGTGAAGAAAGCTTTTGTAAAAATAGGCTTGAGCTTGGAATTATTCGTTGTGATGCATCTTGATTTTATATCTTACTTGATATTGTTACCGTAATGCATATTGATAGGGGGAGAATTAGACATTTTGTATGTGTTCATATATTTTTTGGGAGAGCTAACTTCATTGGTATTGTTTTTGATGATTCCAAAGGGGGAGAAGTATAAGAAAAATATGTTTTTATCAATAATTGTTTCTATTGAATAATGCATATTTTTTTTAGAGAAAAAAATTAATTAAGGACAAAGAAGGTTCTTCTTATCAATTGTTTTCAAGTATGTTCTTTGTGGTGAAATATTTACATGAGCTTTTATGGTTATACATCTTGATAATAGAATTACTTGTTGATCATGTGTGTTTCAAGTTATTTTTCTTCAATGATTTGTCATCATCAAAAAGGGGGAGATTGTTGGCTTTTTGGCCCTTAATCTCAAATTAATTTATTTTAATTATTCAATTAATTTATGTTTTGATGATAACAAATCTGATTTTTTTTATTGACAATTTTATTAATTTGAATAGACCATATCGTAGAGCTTGGAAAAATGATTCTAACGCCTCTTGAATCACCCAAATCGAAGTTCAAATGAAGAAAATATTGCTAAAAGAAGCTTAACGAAAAAATACCCGAGATGGTGACGTGGCGACCAAGCATTCAATTTGAACCAATTAGAGAAAGCCACTTGGAGCAATGAAGGAGTAACAAATGTGGCTTTTTGTTATGTTTTATTGGCTTTTATAAAGAAAATGAATTTAAAAGGAAAATGATTTTAATATTATTATTATTTCTTGTGTCTAACGGCTAGTTTTTTTAAAAAGAGGGTGAAGTTGCTTTATTGATTTCTTTTTAAACAAAATATTTTGAAAAGACATATTATTATATATTATTATTTGTATTGTGTCTAACGGCTAATTAAGTTTAAATCTCAACCATTCATTTTTCTTTTACCTATATCTAATGACCCAAATGATTTTGAATTTATCTTTCCTCTCTTTTTAAATACTTCACATTTACACAAGATCACAACATTTTTACAATCCTCAAGCAAAAAGCCAACATTGTTATTCTCTCTAAAGCTTCCAATTTTTATTCTTTTCATCTTATTCTTGAGAGCTTCTTATTGTATTGTGAGGATTAAATTTGTGAGCTTCAAATTGTATACTCACTCTTTTAGAGAGTTTTCTTTTGTGTGATTTAAAAATTTCATCATATTGTAACGGTTGGATCCTAACCCGTGGAAAGGATCGGGTTTGCTCTTGAACCCGAAAAAGGAGCAAGAATCGGTTCGGCTCAAATCCGTGGAAAGAGTCCAAAGAAGATTTTCAATCAAAATCCCAAGGGGTGCTTGGGAAAGTGGATGTAGGTTGAGTTTAACCGAACCACTATAAAATTACGGTGTCTTCTTCTCTAACTCTTTTCTAATTATTTTTTAATTTAATTTTAGTTACATATTCTTATTGGTTGAGTTTGATTGCATACTTCCATTCATATCTTTTTATCAATCTTGTTATTTAACAAAGTTTACAAAGTTCTTTATTTAAATTTTAGAAAATATCTAATTAGTTGATTTTACTTTTTATTTGTCAAAAAGTTTATTTAAACCCTATTCACCCCCCTCTAGGGTTGCCATACCGATCCAACAAAGTATACATTTACTTGACATTGTATTAACGTCAAGTAAACCAATTTCTGTAGTAGTGGTACTTGACCGTCAAGATAAACATTGTATCAAATTAAAATTTGTGTGCATCAAGAAAAACCAAATTTGTAGTAGTGACATACTGTCAAGAATATTTACAAAGGGAAGACAATTATGCAAGAAAGTCAACCACAAAATTCGACTTCAATTGCATCGATGTCTGTTCAGCAGTTGCAACTGCAAGAGATGATTGCAAACTCCATCAAAACTCAATATGGTGGACCTGCTCAAACTCTCTCTTTGTATTCCAAACCATATATGAAGAGGATTAACAATCTTCAAATGCCGAATGGATACCAACCACCCAAGTTCCAACAATTTAATGGTAGAGGCAGCCCAAAACATGTTGCTCATTTCATCGAGACATGTGAAACTACTGGTACACGGGAAGATTTATTGGTAAAACAGTTTGTCAAAACTCTCAAATGAAATGGCTTTGATTGGTACAGACTTGGAGTCGGAATCCATCGATAGTTGGGAGCAGCTTGAGAGAGACTTTTTCCACCGTTTCTACATCAATCATCATATTGTCAGCATGATAGAGCTAACGGCCACCAAGCAACAAAAGGGTGAGCCAGTCATCGATTACATAAATCGACGGGGAGCTCTAAGTTTGGATTGCAAAGACAAGCTCATAGAATTGTCTACATTGGAGATGTGTACCCAAGATATGCAATAGGGACTTCGCTATATTTTGCACGGAATAAAGCCACACACGTTTGAAGAGTTGGTGACTCGTGCCCATGATATGGAATTGAGTATCGCCAATAGAGGATCAAAAGATTTCTTGGTTCCAAAAATGAGGAGTGACAAGAATGAAATTAAAATTGATGACACTAAAAATGTCACAAATAGTGTCATAAAAGAGTGTATGATTGTTCATGCAACTCCTACAAAGTCTTTTTCTAAAAGAAAAGAAACAAAAATTGAAGGAAATCATGATGGCGACAAAAAGCGACGTCCAACTCTTAGAGAAAGATAAGAAAAAGTTTATCCATTTCCTGACTCTAATGTTGTAGACATGTTAGAGAGCTGCTAAAGAAGTAACGTATTCAACTGCCAAAATGCAAACGACCGAAACAAGCAGGAAAAGTATATAGTCCTAAATACTATAAGTACCATAAGGTCATTAGTCACCCTGTTGAAAAGTGTTTTGAATTGAAAGAGTTGATTCTAAAGTTGGCTCATGAAAAGAAGATCGAGTCAGATATTGATGAAGTAGCTCAGACAAATCATGTTGCGGTCGAGATGACTTCAAGTGTTCCACCATTAATACAACTTCATGATCAAAGGAAGAGTTTAATTCAGTTTGGGACTTTTAAACCTATAATTGTCCAATTCCAATAAAGGATCATGATGACAGACTCCCAAAACAAAGAAGAGCCTACTGAAGATGATGACGAAGGATGGATAATGGCGACTTGTCGAAAAGGGAGACAATCAAATTCTATTCAAAAGAAGTCGTTATTCCATCAAAAGCATGCAAAAGGAAGCATCTCCCATAAAAAGAAGGAGAAAATAAACAAGAAGATGTGGAAGTCTAAGTTTATCAAAGGAAAAGATGATGACTTCCTCGACGATCAATAACTTTAACAGAATTTCTTCCAAGAAGCTTTCTTGATGATCATTCCAAGAAAGTATTAGAAGTCAATGCATGTCATACTGTCAGTATAACGGAAGTCGACAACAACTATGCATCTTCTGAAGAAGTCAACAATTCAAATTAAATTAAGCAAAGACTTCTGTCTTTGATTATACCAAGTCTTCAACTACTCAATTTTTAGTCTTTCAAAGATTGAGTATGACCATGAAAGAAGAAGAAAACCAATGTCTAACGTCTACTTCCATTCGAACTTTAGCTTTCAAAAGGCTAAGAATCTTCATATCGAAGAAAGATCAACCTTCAACATCTGTTTTTGATCGACTAAAGATGACAAACGTTCAACATGAAAAAAAGATGAAAACTTTGAAGGTAAAATCACTTCATAAAGAAAACAATGACGAGAAGATTCACAGTCGTGTCACATCACGCACGAAGAGGAAGTTGTTTGTTGACACATAAGGTTCCTTGATCGTGAAGCCAAAGACTTATTATATTCACCAATTCTACAAATCAAGAAGGTGAACAAATTTTTGATGAAAATATAAGTTGTTAAATGTGCAAAGCTCCTTATTGTAAGAGTTGTCCACAAGAACTTAGAAGATGAATGGAAAAAAAAAAAAAAAACTCATGTGAACTACTTTATGGCTTGATCCCTATGTTATAATAAAAGGATACGTATGCAGGTTAAAGTAACTTTAAGCTTAGTCGCACAAAAAAAAGAGAAAAAGGGGGCAAAGTCAAAGTATCGAGTTCTACCTTTTCTCCCAAGTGTTGTGGCTAAGAGGATCTTATTCTCCCATGTGTTGCAATCTAGATGATTCATCTCTATCTTCTTCCACGTGTCGCAGTCGATAGAATTCATCTTCATCTTCTTCCATGTGTTACAGTTGAGAGGTTCATCTTCTTTCGTATGTTGCAATGTTGCAATCGAGACGTGTTGGAGCCAAGAGGATTCATCTTTCTTCTTTCAGTATTGCATCCAAGAGAATTCATCTTCATCTTCTCCTACGTGTTACAGCCGAGAGGATCATCATCTTATTCATCTTCTCCAATGTGTTGTAGCCAAGAGGATCTTCATCTTCTCCAATGTCTTGCAGCCAAGTTGATCTTCATGCTCTTCAATGTGTTGCACCATCTCCATCTTCAATGTGTTGCAGCCGAATTGATCACCATTTTCATCTTCTTCTCACATGTGTTACAACTGAGAGGAGGATCTTCATCTTCTTCTCACATGTGTTACAACTGAGAGGATCATCATCTTTATTTGCTTCTTCAACTTGTTACAGTCGTCATCGTGTTGTAGTCGCATCTTTGACGTACTACAGGCGATAGAATCTCCATCTCCAATCTCCATCTCCATCTTCGACATATTCATCTTCAATGGGTTGAAGTTGAAATAGTGGGTGTCATGATAGAGTTGCATCATCTATCATCTAATCATATATCATCTAAAAACGTAAGTCTCATTTTTTTTAGAAAAAAATTGCAAAAAAAATGTTTATAACAAAATAGTTTAAAAAGAAAAGAAAAACAAGAAAGAAAAAAAAAGTTAAAAAAGTATTTAAAAAAACTGCTAAAAGAAAAGATTTTTTGTTTTAGAAAATAAAATATAAAATATAAAAGAAGGGAAGAAAAAAAAGGTGTGTATACAAAATAAAAAGTAGTTGAAAAAAAATAAAAAACAAGGAATAAATTTCAGGATAAATAAAAAAAATAATTAAAAAGAAGAAGAAAAAAGAAAAGGAGAAAATAAAGATTTTTCTTTTTAGTTTTTTTAATAATAAAGAAAGTAAAAGAAAATTAAAAAATTGATAACCGAAAAGAAAAACGTAAAACTAAAAAGGAAAGAATAAAAAAAAGTTTTCTTTAGAAAATTAAAACAAAAAAAAAAAGTAAAAAAGAAGAAAGGAAAAAGGAAAGTAAGAAAAGAAAAACCGGGAAAGAAAAGAAAAGAAAAGAAGAACAAAATGAAAAAAATGAAAAAAACGAAAAATAAAAAGAACAGAAGAAAAAAATAAAAAATAAGAAATGAAAAGAAAATAACTTTTTTTCATTTTTTTTAAATGTTCTTTTTCTTTTCCATTTTCTTTCTTCCAAAGCATGAAGCAGTCAAATAAAAAAAAGTTGGAGGAGAAGATGATAACTCAGAATTGGTTTATTTTCTCGCTATTTATAAAGAAGAATAGAAGTATAGCAAATCAAATCTTCAACTTTCTCAACAAACAAACAATTTAGATTGGGTAGAAATATGGGTAATTCTCCTCTACTTCTTTAACTTTTTTAAAAGAAGTTAATTAAAAAATTGACATTCATTTTATATAATTTCTTTTTTCAAAAATAGAGTTGAGAAGTAATTTTGAAAATACAAAAATTGACATTCATTTTAAAGGCTTCTTCTTGGATAAATAAATATATTTACCCAAAATCATAAATTCAATTAAATTAAGTAAAAAAATAGCAAATTTCTCAAATTTTAAGTTTGACACAAATTCATCTAGCACAAATTTTGCAACAAAAAAAAAATCAAATTAGGGGATTTAAAAAGAAAATCAAAACTAAGCCTTTTATGAATGGACAATATTCCAATTCTATCATTTTTTTTCTCAATTATTCCATTAAATTCATTGGTAAAAAAAAATTGACCATATTCCAAATAATTTTTTATATAAAAAAATTTGTGAATTAAATTCAAAATTCACAAAACTTAATATACCATTTTAGCCACACTTATTTCTAAATGCATAGTGTGATTAATTTGACATATTAGCTGAAACCAAAGTAAATAACAAATCATTTGTATTTTTAGTTTCAGCTTATAGTTTTCGAGATTCAGGATACAAATCTCGAAAATTGGGTATTGGTTGAACAAAAAATTTCGACTAATTAAATTTTGTCACATCATCGCAACATAATTTAATTGGTTCAAGCCCAATATAAAAAATGGACAAAAAAAGATGAATGGGCCCAAGCCCACCTAAAGCCCATGAAAATTCTCTACAAATAGAAACATTCTCATTTATTTGTTCTTAGACTTGGAATATTTGGAATATCAAACTTTTCTTGAATTCAATTTAATAAATTATAAGTTTTAAATTTGTATTAGAGACTACATCCACTATACAAGTCTCAATTCCACCAAATCTCGTGTGAACAATTACATTTAATTGATTAATGGTGAATACGGTCATGATCATCATGGTTAATCGTGAAGATTGGTTAATATTTGTTGTCATCGGTCACCAATGATTAATATAAGAGGTTGAAGTGAAATTTTTTCTAAAATACATAACATTCAACAAAAAAAAATAAAAACACATATTCCAAACCTATAGATTAGTTGCTTAATTTGATAAGTTTTATTTGAAGGGTCTAAACACGAGATTGGCTTCAAATGCCCAACCTTCTCATTCCAAACCATGGCCAAACACACTCTAATATAATATTCTCCACCCAAGGTTTGGAGAGAAGGAAAGAAATGTAAACAACTGTGAAAACAAAATTATAGCTTAATAAGTTTATAAGTTATTTATTACTATTAGTTTTAATAATAAATTTTATATTAATTTAATTATTTATAATCATTAATTTAATTATGTTGAGTTAATATGTATTATTTCATTTTTTATTTTGTTGACTAAATAACTAACTAACATAACAATACATTACTTTATATTAAATTTAATTCATACCTAGCATTTTTAGTTAAAATAATTATTTAATTTTATTTGTTCTGCAAAAATGTTTGAACTGAAAACATATATATTCAACAGAAATTGTTATAAATAAAAAAAAATATTTACAAAATATTCGAAAAAAACTTTAATAGTATAAATTTGGCTATATTTTATAAATAGATTAAATATTTTATTACTTTTGAAAATATTATAATATTTAACTGACATATACATTAATTATTTCAAACTTTAGACATTGAAATCTTAGATATTTAATATTTATACTCACAAAGCAAGCTATCCAAAGTTCTTAAAAAGTTATTGAAAATTATTTAAAATTTTTCTGGTCAAATCATAAACTTATAATTTAAAAGTAAAATCATAGCAAAGGTGTTGAAGTGTTAACAAAATATAGTAATATTTTAAATTCATAAACATTGATAAATAAAATTAATTTTTTTATTTATTTTATAAATATTTTCACATGTTTTTCTATATTTAAAAATATCTCAAATTTAAATAAAAAACAATTTGAAAATAGGAAGTGAATGAATATTGTTTTCCTAGAAAAGAGTTTGTTTTAAAACAACTAGATTTTATAGATCCTCACAAGATTCGAGAGATAAATTACTCATACCATCAAGTGATATTTTTATTTTCTATTAATAAACAAAATCAAATTCCTACATAACAAAATAATTCCATTCATTTCAAATCTTTCATGCTTCCTTCAAGTTTATTTAATTCTAAATAAAAAACACTATTCAATTTTTTTTTATCTTTTTCATATAAATCCAAACAAACGTTAACAAAAATATGAATCCAAACATGGTCGAAATTTATTTTCATTCCTATACTTTTAACCAAGTATTAGTCTCTATACTTTCAATCATCCAATTTTAGATGCATAATTTTATCGAAGAAAAATTTAAAAAATAAAGCAGAAAAAGTGCTAAATAGAATTAGATAAATTTTGTTTTGTTTTTTAAAATAGTTTTTTTTTTTTGCAATATTTGAAAATGGCCTTCTAATAAAACCCTCAAAATTAGTTTTTACAATGAGTTAAAATATGAGAATATATTTATAAAATTTATAATAAAATCAACAATAAACTAGTATTAGTGACTAAATTTAAGATATTAGATATGTGTATCGGTGTGCGTGCTTTATAAGCTAAAATTGAGCAAAAATAGGAAAACGAAAAGTGGAATTTAACAAATATATTGTTATTTTTATCAATAAATAAAGAGAATGGAATATACAATACGTATTATATATAATATATATATGAATTGACAAATTTTGCAATATAAAAAAATGAAAGTAATTTTGAAAAATACAAAAATTGAAAACGAAAATTCCATAAGACGAAAGTCATAGCCTTTAGCCTCTTCACAGAACAAATTGAGAATCACTTCGATTAAGAATTCCGTGCAGTAGTCACAGGATTAAAATAGTAAAAAAAATTGCCAGCCCACACCGTTTGACATACGTGGCATAAAAGTATTGGTTGAAATCACGAACTTGCCATACATGCACCCGTATAGAAATAATGAATATTATTCTAGTTTTATTATTAATTTCCATATTTATTCAACAGTATCATCTTAAGGGGAAAAGTCCACATTCCGTAAACTCTTTCTTCTATATAAATACCGTAAAGTGACAGCTCCCTTAGACTCTCTTATTCTTTTCTTTTTTTTTTTTCTTCTTTTTATTTGGGTTTCCTCTTCCGCAATCGAGGAGCTCGAAGGGCTCGCCGAATCGAAGGATTTTTACAATCTCCCATGGCTGTTTCTCAAGCTAGTCTTCTCCTTCAGAAGCAACTTAAAGGTCAATTTCTGGTTTTTTTATTTTTTTTTTATTTTTGTTTTCTGATTCTCTTTTAATCATCATCGATTCGTAGGGTTTTCCTTTTCATCTTCTTCCTGCTCTTTCTAACCACTCCTATTTTGTTTTCTCCTTTCAGATCTCTGTAAGAATCCCGTTGATGGATTCTCCGCCGGTCTAGTCGATGAGAGCAATATATTTGAATGGAGCGTTACGATTATTGGTCCTCCGGATACGCTTTAGTATGTCTACACTCCTTCAATTTGTAGATTCTATCGTTTCTCTTAACTTTAGGGTTTTTACTTTTTTTTTTTTTTCTCTCTTTCTTTTTAGTTGTTATTGAATTGAATTAAGTTGGGTTCAAAGGGTTTCTTTGTTTTGTTCTTTGTGTTTTGATTAAATCTGTGAGATTTACTTTTTTCACTTTATTCTTTATTCTTCTTCTTCTTCTGTCATTCTGAAAATAAAACTCTTCGAAATTTGAGTTTTTTGATGTTTGGTTATTATCTTATTTTTGCTAGTCTTGATTATGTATATAATGTGATTGCAGCGAGGGGGGTTTCTTTAATGCGATTATGAGTTTTCCATCAAATTATCCAAACAGTCCTCCTTCCGTGAAGTTTACTTCTGAGATTTGGCATCCTAATGGTTTGTTGCTCTTGTTAGTTTGTTATTTGGTATTATGTTTTTTTTCTCATTGAAGTATTTGAGATTTAAGTTGTTTCCTGAATTGTAGTTTATCCTGATGGGCGTGTTTGTATTTCAATCCTTCATCCTCCTGGTGATGATCCTAATGGCTATGAGCTTGCCAGTGAGCGTTGGACACCTGTTCATACGGTATTTTTTTTCATTTTATTTATCAATTTTGAAATTATTTTGCCATTTTCAATTTGTTTTAAAAACTGAAATTTTAAGATATGGATGTTCTTTATTTTTTATTTCCTTCGTACTTTGACGAGAGTGCTTTTGAACGGAGTAGATGATGATTAGTTAGGAAGGTTCATTACACAATTTAACTTAAAAGAATTGCCTTCCTGTTCTCTATTCCATAACTTTTTGATAATCCTCCTTTTGGTTTGAGCTGACACTTGGGAGTACTTATTTCCTCCAACAGCACTAACTCGTACTATAAATATTACGGAGTTCCATCTTTTTCTTCCTTTTGGATTTGAGTTTGATAATTTCACTGACCACTCATGTATACTTCAATGGAGAAGCAGTATTAGACAGTGAATAACATGACCACTAGTGATCAACAAAGGCCAAGAAAATAATAATGGGCTCTTAAGGGAGGATGAGTTAAGCCATGTTAAACTCTTATTTGGAATTTAATATTCTATGAGTTACATTGACAATCAAATATAGTATGATGTAGTGGTTGTCCCGCGGTGCAAGTTCGTCTGAACAGCAGTACGATGTAAACAAGCTGTACCTTGAGACCAAGAAATCTAGAAATTTATCTGGCATTTATATTTCAGATTCTTGTTTAGATCAACCAAAAAAAAAAAAAAAAAAAAAGAAAAAAAGACTTCAATAGTTTATTGCACGATTGTCAGATTGCTTTATCTTGTTATATATGTTCTGCTTCTGCATGCTCAACAAACCATATTTTTGTTTGCGTAGACATCCCTTCCATGGTTTAAGAACTTTAACATTTGTCATATTTGTCTCAGTACAAAACAAGGTGTGAATGGGATGAGACACGATATGGATGGAAAAGTCTAAAAATTAGTGAAATGCCTTTACTTAATATAGTGTAGGTTCAACACTAATTTGGACTTTGAAGGTTCATCTGTATTGTTGACAATGTGCTCTTAGTATGTTGTAATCCTTCATGAATAAGTTAACGTCATCCACTTTTAGTCCTCTAATTTCACCCATTTGGTCTTCCTGTGGTGTCCACAATTTTCCCTTTCTTCGATCTTCACTCTTGCGCCCATAATAATCTTTCCGTATAATATAAATTGTTTCTGGTTTTGGGTGTGTAACATGGTCTTGATTATATGTGGAATTTGCACTAAACTTTAGTGGTTTTAAATAGTTCCACTTTTCTCTTGCAATTTTTTGGCCTTGTCTATCGAACAAATTAAAATCACTTGTGTTACTACAGTACTGGATTTTTGGCATCCTGTAAAGAAATCCCTTTTCTCTTGTTCAATCTTGCTCAGAACTACTATGTGGCATATCATTCTTAGGAATCTCCTGGGACATTTCTTTCTCAGGCAGTTGCCTCCTTCCAACAGGGAGACAAAGAAATCCTTTTATCTCTTGAGTGATTGTACTGCCATTTATCTGAATCAAGACACTGCAATAATATGCTCAATGCTCAAATTATTTATTTATGGGTCTCAGACTTTTTTACTTAACCTAGATCAGTCTTAACAATGTATATCTTCTAGAGGTAGGTATCCTTAATTGGTTCTTATTTATTGCCTGCAGAATGTCCATTAATCTTCTGATTGAGCCTCCTGACAGTGATAGCATCAATTCAATGATGTGGTGTAGAGATTCTCTTTTCCTTGGGATTTTTGTAAATGTTAATGAAAATTCCGTTATTCTCTGTGTAGGTTGAAAGCATAGTTTTGAGTATTATATCAATGCTATCAAGCCCAAATGACGAATCACCTGCAAATGTTGAAGCTGCTGTAAGTGATCCTTCCAACTTTACCAACTTCTGTTCTATATTTATGCTTCACTTATGGCAACGTGTTCTTGGTATTGTTTGAGTACTTCACAATTTGATGCATAGTCGATTATATTAGTGGGATTAGAGAAATGACCAGCAACATTGACTTATGAATTATACTCCTCTTTTTTCTTGATTCACATGTCCTTCCCGATTTTTGTTTCTGCACTTTTTCATTGTTTTCATTGTACATTTGTCCTTTTTTATAACCTTCACAGTTTATCGCTCCTTTCTGTTTGGTCCGTGTTTTCTATCACACAGCCTTTTTGTCTCATTGTTTGTTGAACTTATAATCTAATCTTTCTTTATCTTCTTTTTTTTCTTGTTTTAGATATATGCATCATGATAATTCATAATTAAATGTTTAATTATTTGTGTATACTTGGAAAAGAATTGAGGATGAAAGGGGTACACAAATGAAATAAGAAAGAGTGCGGGAGAAAGTGAAAGTCAATTTCTTTTTTCTTTTCCATGATGACCCCAGAAACACTTATGTGCTCATTACTAACTTAGGAGACCAAGACTATAAAGTACTCTCACGCTTAAGTATAGTCTTTATTTATTATTTCACATTTCCACCCGAAGCTTTAATTCTTAACCAACAGGGTGAGTTAGTAAGTAAAATAGAAGGGCTAGGGAATGAAGGTGGTTGGAAGAGAGAAATGGGAGGACATACGAGTCAACTGAGGGTTAATTAGGTTATGGGATACAATGTCATTGGTTGGACTAAGAACAGAGGGGTCAAAATTTAATGTGATAGGGGCATTAAAACAAGTGTTTGAGGCATGTAACAAATTTTAGACCTTTTGCTTGGACAGCTACTGTCCAAACACATCTATTTGACTAACATTTTATTATTTATGCTGCTTCCTTCAATCCAAAATTAGAGAGTACACGGAGTGAAGAACTCAAGGTCCATCATTTAGGTCTAACCTAAACCCCCCCCCCCCCCCCCCCCCCCCCCCTTTTTTTTAATAAAATAAAATAAAGGGTAGGGTTTGGGTTAGACCTCAATAATGGACCCTTTATTATGAAAGGACATTAGGGGAAAATGAGATTAACATTTGAGTTTAAGGTTCTGAGAGTGAAGTGCTACCTACAAGTGTAGGGTTCTGCTTTTCATGTTTTGTATACATGGTGAGTCATGATAGTGGTCCCCGCCCATGATTGTGTGGATGAAGTTTAAGGTCGGGAGGAGGCACCTACGGACAATTTCGAAGGAGAGTTTCTTGGGGGCTTCAAGTGTGTGTGGCATTGATGTATCTCTGTGAAGGAGGTGTAGTATTCTAGAAGATAATCTCTGAATGCTCTTAGGGAGTTTAGATGTTATCTTGGGAGACATCAATCAATGGTTAATATGGCTATATGGAATCTGCTAGTGTGGGCTGGAAACCTTTTATGAATGTCAAGGTGATAGTTTGCTTTTGAAGGTCACTTGGTCTTTCCCCTTTCACACTCGATTTCAGAAAAGGTGGGTGGGTGCTAATGTGCTGATTTTCCTGAACTTCAAACAAAATCCATCCGGAAATAGCTCTTCCCCTTTATTTTGTGTTCTTCATTGGAAGACTTTGAAGTTGAAAACGCTAACTCATTTCCTATTTTCTGAAAGGAGCAAACTCAATGGTCTCTTTAGATTAATGGTAGTTATTTTTGAGATGATCTTCTTGAATAATGATGTCGGCATACAAGGTTATGGTATCAGGTTCTTTAAAAAAATCCTTGGAAAAATGACTCTTTAGTTTTTCATTGGCCTATTTTGTTTAATACTTTATAGATGATGGGCTTGGATGCCTATTTTTGGGATGATTGTTGGGTTTGTGGAGAAACCCTTTGCTTGTTGGACATGAAGTTAAAATTTACCGCCTCTGTTTAGCTGACCTTTGGGTGAGTCTTCTTTGGTTTTGGATTTTTTTTGCCTCTCATTGATTAGGATTTACTTTTGCTTTCAAGGGACTTCTCCCTTCACCTTTTGTAGGGTTTTTCTTCTTTTCTTTTTTAGCTCAAGTTTTTCCTTACTTTCCTCTGTCATCCTCTTCATTTCCTCATCTTTGGAGGGTTATGATCCCCAAAATAGGTAAACCCCTCCCCTAGGCTGTTGCATTTTTTTAAGGAATATTTATTTTATTTCTTATAAATTAAAAAAAAAAAGATAACCAAGAAGGTAAGGTTCGTTGTCTAGTAAGTCTTATAGGGGAAGTTCATTCTTTAGAACATGTGTAGAGAAACTTCTTATTGGAACCTTGGTGAATGCTCCCTTTGAAAACATTTGCTGGAGGGCCTCGATTATATTGTTGGAAGTTGGTAGATTGGTTTGTTGATTTGAATTTTGATCTAAGATTCTTGGATGCTTTTTGGGTTTCAATGGTGAAAAGAAATTGCTATGATATGATGGAAATTTTGGTGGATCCTTTTTTAGAGGGGGTGAGAGAACTGAGGGGATTATTGGACCTACCTCGTTTTGGGTAATTGGTGGCTAAGACCTTCAACAATTCCTTGTTAGCTTTTATTCTCTTGTTTGAGTTTATTTTTGGACCTTATTGGGTTGTTTTTACGCCTTCGTATGTGTGTATATATTTATTTTTTTCAATGTCTTCCTGTTAAAGCTTGGTCTCAAATGAGGACTCCTTATTTGAGTCGTGATATGCTTGGACTGAACTTGATTTAAAGAATTGTTTGACTAAGTACACTATGGTTTTCGGTACCGTATTTTGTGGGTTTATTATATATATTTGTTTGAACCCATTACTACTTGAAGTCTAATATATATATATTTACATGGATAGTTATATATAAGATGAAGGTTATGTGTTTGTGCAGAAGGAATGGCGGGACAGGAGGGAAGATTTCAAGAAAAAGGTAAGCCGCTGCGTGAGGAAGTCACAGGAAATGTTATGAGGCAAGTGCAGCTTTTGGTTTGTCTCTTCTGCTTTTTGTGGCAGTGGGTGTTTAAATTTTATCTTTGCTAAAAGGGGGACTTCACCTGTTCACTTGGTGTTGCCAGTGGGGGTCTTGCTTGTAGAACGTCAATGGAGCTATCACCCATATATTTCACTCTCTTGTTTTTTCTTTTCTTCTTTTCTTTTTTTTTTTTCTTTTCTATTTTCTTTGTTTTTTTTTTTCTTTTTTTAGTTATAAATTTTTATTTTTATTTTGTTCTCTCCTCTCTCTGCATTTTTAAAAGTAACTATTAGGATGAATTTGTATAACAAAAGCATTTTGTTTAATGCTTTTCGTCTTTGTTAAAAGAAAAGAAAAAAAGGGAAACCTTTGTCTGTTTGGTGACATATTCAGCTTTCCGATACACTCTGAAAATGGTGCCTTTATACTACTATTCTATGCCTAAGTTGATTTACTATTTTCGTTTATCTTTATTCTGTTAGGGTTTGGTGGGTTATGATTGAAGTGAAGATTTCCAAATGTAATAATAATGAAAAATGTTGATGTGAGTAGTAGACACATTATTTTTTAGGGTTTTTGGATATGAACCTTCTAATGAATTATTATTATTATTTATTTCGTTTCTGGGGGCAACTTTTTTGTTGGCCTGAGTACAAGCTATTTGTGTTCTATAAGATCAATATTTGGAATTTTATTACCCCTTTTGTCCTCATGTTGGTTAGAGATTAGTTTAGAACGGCTATTCGAAGCCGAACACAGCCTCCTGATGTTAATGGCTTATGGTTGGAACCAACTCATTTCAGGATGCTCCTAGGTGTGTATGTACATGGGATTGATCGGGTTGGGTTAGGGATAATCTTTTCGATTCTGTAGTCATGGAGGACACATGGCAACTAGAGTAATAAAAGAATTTAAAAACTACTAAGGCAAAAAGGGTTGGTGTTGGGAGGTGAAAAGATTGAAACCTGAAAGGTGATGAGCAATGGCTTTATAAGATTTTGCGTGGTCATAAGATAGAAGGAAAGATTGAGAGGAGAATGGTTGCGTGTAGCGATTGATCATTGGAGAGGAAAAAAAGAAGTTTAGTATAGGATCAAGATTGTTAATGATAATCATTTTAAATAACGTTAATGAAAGGATCAAGAGTGTTATCGAATGGTTAAAATGTTGGGTTTTAAAATTTAAGAATCTAAATTGTAACTTTTTAAGTATTGACAGAAATGGTTATTTCTTAACTCATGAAGTATAATATTTTATTAAATCATATCCTTTTTCTTTCTTTAAATTAATGTTTGTACATTTTTACTTCACACCCTTTTGTACAACATGAATCTTAGATGAGATTTCATTAAAATCAACATGACTTGAAGGATTCTCTCGTTGAATCAATTCTCTTGTTGCTTTCCCAATTTCTTCAATCTCTTTCATCAAACTACTTAAACAAAAAGCCAAAGCACTAAAACTCAAAAGTGCTTCTCTTTTACCATCTTCACTTTCACCACTTTGCTCAATAACTTCCACATAATGCTTCATAAATGAACAAAGCAGTTTTTCTTTCTCCATTTCCTCCATTTCAATGACCATTTTACTCTCACCCATTTCAACATCCTCAAAATCACCCTCTCCCTTGTTCTTTTTCTCTACTTCCTTCTCAAGCACCTTCAATGACTTCAAAGAACTCACATCCACACAGCATCTCACCAAACCACTCGCCATTTCCTTAAAATCCTCAACATCCTCTTCTAAATTTTCACCTATTTTCGCCCACGACAACGGATCTTCCAATACCAGAAGATTCTGTCCTATCCCTTCAACTGAACGATTAACGAAAGCAAACAAATCAACTGTTTTCAACAGTGACTTCAATAACTTCCCATAACAACCACTTTGAAATGGCAAAAACCAAAAGTTGGGTTCTACGTTAGCCTCATCAATCAACTTCTTCAACTCAACAACGTGGCTTCCCAATTCTTTTAAGCTCCCTTTAAGATCTGGGGGTTGAAAACTCATTGAATCGATGCATTTTAGAAGCACTCTTAAAGTGGAAGTGAGTTGAAATTTGGCTAGTTTAGAAGCTCTAGTTGGATGTAAAATGATATCAACCATAATTGAAGATGAAACTCCAATGATAGTCTCAACAATTCTTGCAAAAGCAAGTTCTTTTGGTGAACCGTAATTTGTTCTTCCTAAAATGATGACAGCTCCAATAATGGCTGAAACTCCACCAGCTGCTCCATACATTTTGCTTCGTTGAAGAAAACTTGTGAACACAAAACATGGGAGAAGACAGAGAAGTCTTCCAATTAAAAACTTTTCAAAGATAACAAAACACAACACTCCATAAACTGATCCAATGACTGTTCCTTGAAGCTTGACATTTGATATTTTGAAAGTTGCTTCTCTTGTGCAAGCAATACTAACAGCCACTCCTAAACTTGCCCAAAATCCATTCTCTTTGCTATAAATCAACCCCAAATAAACAGAAATTCCTAATGAAATTGCCGATTTTAAAGCTCCCATTACCTTTTTGCTGCTCAAAATGCCACTTGGAATTGCCCATTTTGTTGTATTTGGTGTTTGTTTTTGTTCTTCTGATTTCTGGGGGTTGGGTAACTTGTTGTTTTGGGATTTTTCTTGAAGGAGTTTCAAGCAAAATATAAAGAAAAAGGAAGGGAGGTTCTTGTGATTTGTTGGGTTGATTAATTGGATGGTGTTCATCACTGGATCTTGATCTTGATCTTCATCATAAGGGTTTGATTCAGGAAAAGTATGTGAATCGGACGGTGAATAAGCAATGCCTTGGTTCAAAGATTGGACGATTTGATTCTCTAAAGAATTTATACCATTTTGAAGTGATTCAATTTGAAGTGGTTGCAATATTGGGTATGAAGGAATGTTTGATAAAGCCAATTCCATTCCTCTTATGGGTCTTTCCAAATCTTGCAATTTTTGACTATTGCCCAACCATCCCAATTTGCAAACTTTTAATGGAATCCACTCCCATTTCATGCTTTCCTGTCATCGTAAATTATAAAATCATATTATTTATCAGCGAACGTAATCAACAACTATAGGAATGGAGACTCAATTTCCAATTCCACACATTGCTAGCAAGTTTTAGTATATCAACTTAACAAAATTTCTAACAGGTCTATATGTACACTTTCGAATTCTTGACTTATAGATCATTAAAACAAGGGGTCAATTAAGTTTAATGTAAATCATGTTTAAAAGGACTATTATTGAAAATCCTAAAACTAAAAGTGGTTACGAGGGAATGCACTTAAACCAGTGCTTCTTCCCTGTTAGGAAGGAAATATGCTTCCACTTAAAGAAAAATCAATTATCATTATTTTCAATGCTCATCTTCAACTAATTAAATACGGTTTTCAACCATACACATAAGTGGTTTTGCTGATGTAAGATTTAAAAAATTAAATATTTGTACGGAAATTAATTTTGGACTGATACAAATTTGTCTCTTGTTTGTAAAATCTTCAAACAACTACCTATCCATTTAATTTCCAAATATATTTACATTTAGAAAGCTTACTTGGTATTGTTTGATGGGTTGGAGGAGTTTGGTTGCTGAGGTGGACAACAGTGCAGCTTTAGAAAGGGACCCAACAGCCACTGTGTCATTGTCAGCAAGAAATGCTTTCACCAATACCCTTAACCTCTCTGCCACGTTCTCCACCATTGCTTTGCTCTTCTCTTTCACCTTCACAAATATATAACAATAATATCTTTATTATTATTATTATTTTTTAACTTATTATAGATTTTTCTAGAAACATTTTTCATTATTTATATCCATATTGCAATATGACATCATTCATACAAACTACCTTTGCCTTCCAATGATAAGCTAAGTTATCTATTTGTTTCTATATTTATAGCCTATAGTTTCATTCATATATTAATGTCACTATTATTCCCTTGACTCTCAATTCTCATGTACGTCTAGTATTTAATTTGAGAATTCATCGTACCCATTGGTTTTTTATTACGAGAAAAAAAGAGTAAAATTACAAGTTAATTATTGATTAACGGTTGAATTAGTTATAGTTACATGACATTGATAAAAAATAACCTTTCAAATTAACCTAAAAAATTTGAAATAACACATTTAAAAGGCTTAAAAACTAATAATTAGGATTTAACAACTAAAACCCATTCTTTATAGTCAATAAAATTTAAGTTTTGATTAGAAAAATAAGTATTTTTGAGTAAAATAAGTGTTTCTGGAGGGTTTACAAATTCATTTCAAATGTATTATAAAAGCTTAACTCAAATAACATCTCAATGTGTTAGTAACTTTGTGGTTTGAATCATAAGTTGGAAGACAAGATTATTATATGATATTTGCTATGCTTTTTTCCTTATTTCTTATTCTTTTGATGTTAAAATTTAAAAAGCTTAATCTTTGTTATTTGTTCTTGGCATGTACTGGATTAATCGAAGATCTAGGAATAAAAGTACTTTTATGGAAAGGGTGATATAACGTATAGTTTTTTCTAGTGTAAGATCTAAACTTTTAAATATTCAAAATACTCTTAGCATCATCTCTTTTAATCTTTGGGCATCTTTTGTTCTTTTCTATAACTATTGTATATATCTCTACTTTTTTTTTTTTTATAATAAGTGTATCATACCATTATTTTTTTTGCATAAACAAATTTTTTTAATTAAAAGAATTATTAAGTACAAAATTCAAATATTTAATAAATTTGGTCAAGGATACCTTATTCGTTTCAATTAAGTTATGTTCAATTGGCATATAAAATATGAAAGAATATGAAAGAAAGATGATAAGAAGGATTATGCGTTTGTTTCCATTAATTAAGAGAAAAACTTACGTGCTAAAGAAAAGGGATGTAACACATATTTCCTCAAAAACATATTTGTAACCTTTTTTATATGAGAATAGGTCCAACTTGCTCATTAATTAACTACAAGAGTAAAAGATAAAACTAAATTTTGGAATAAATCAAATAGTAAATTAAGTGTACATTTTGTTTATCTGTTTGTAAATGATGTTATTTTTGACAAATAAAAAGAGACATGTTGAAAGGTGAAGACTCAAAATGTCAATCATAAATACTGTTTACTTCTTTCTTCCCACCCTAATAATGAGATATAGTAAATCTTATAATTAATTTTTTACTGATTGAAGTTCAAAAATGACATGCAAAGGTAAAACAATAAACAGCCTATCTTTTGGTTCTTTCCCTCATTTTCTTTCAAGGTAGAAATTAAAATTTTGAAACTGATAGTTAACATAATCCTAATGAGTTATCTTCATTTCAACAATAAACTACTTAAAGATTTGATAACACAAATCTAACTCAACTGTATTTTCTTTTTTATCTTAAGGTTTAGACATTCGAACGTGAAAAATATATTTTTTAATTTCTTTTTTTGTAATGTAACAATGATATGTAATTGGAATGGACCCATGCATTTCTCTAAAATATATTGATGATGGAAAATTTTGAAGATTCAATTCTCTTTTGAACCAAAAAAAAGAAGAAAAAAAACTAACCTCGAGAGAAGCGAGACGTGGAAAGGGAAGAAGGGTGGCGAGGAAGCTGGCGGCGACACCCATAGCGGTCGTGGAAGCGACATGAACAGGGTGCATGAGAGGGTGAGTTTGAACACCGCCGATGAAACCGACCACATAAATAATCACAATCTGACCCAAAGCAATCCGTTTAGCCAAAACATGGCTAGAACTCGGCAGCACCACCACAATCGATGCCAGCGCCACTGTCAAAGCGATCGTCTCGTACGAGAACTTCGTCGGTCCAATAAACCAAAACACCGCCATGGCCGGACAGACAGTCTGCAAGGTGGCATAGAGTGCCAGCCAGCAGCCACGGACGGTGTCCCCAAGAGTTGCATTTGTCACGATCAAGATGGCAGTGACGTAAGAAAATGCCGGGAACGTCACTTGACGTCGTAAAAAAAGGGGGCCGTACACGGTGGCTGCAGCAATAATAGAGCATGCCACTGCCGTGCGGCAACCGGCGGCGAAGCACGTGAACCACAAGGACGTCATTAGGGAAGATAGTGTAAAAAAATGTGGATTTGGAGTTGAAGGTTTGTGGTCGAATATGGAGAGGGTTAAGAGAGGTTTAAGTAATGAAATGGAAAAGATTGTGGGTTTCGTTATTGGAAGCCATGTGGCCCTACATTTTTTTTTTTTATTCTTTATAATTCTATATTCAAATATCAAATATCCATTTGATTTTGTTTATTTAAAATTTGTTCAATTTTAGTGAGTTAACTCTTTTTTTTTTTTTTTAAATAATACTATCTATCACTATAATATAACATTATCAATCTAAATATTTTTGTAAAATCTACCATTTTTTTAAAAAAATTCTTTCTATTTCATACATTTTAGGTTTAGTTTACATTTTTTTTAAAAAAATTAATAATTAGATCTCAAAGTATTATACATTTAGTTGAAGTTTGATTTTTAATTTTAAAATGCTATCAATTTTATTTTTGAAATTTAATCTCCTTGGCTAAGTTTGAAATCATTAAATATTTGCTTTATTAATTAGAGTAAATTTCTATTAATTAAGTTAAATAACTCTAAAGTTAAACTTCAATTAAATTTGATTTGAACAATGATGCAAAATAGTGATAACTAACATATCAATTATAAACCTACGAATAGGGACTTATTATTATTATTTAATTTATTAAAAATAAAAACTAAAATATATGAGCTAAAGTTAGAAAGTTTTGAATGCAAATTGATATTTTAACATTTTGATGAGGATTTTTAATATTGTAGAATATTGTGGTGGCTCTCAATTTTGGTGGCCATTGATTTAACAAAAAAAATGAATCACACTTTCTTATGTACTTCTTTATTGTCCTTTTATTCCAATATTTGTTTACTATTTGCACTTGAGTGAAACAAGAACCCATCAACAAATTGCTTTATATCTTTAAATATTTCTCTTGCATATAATCTATATAGCTATAGCTATATATATATATATATGTTTATGCATAATGCTTTACCTAACTAATTCATGGAAAATAATAGGTTAATATATGGTTTGATTTTGATTACGACAATGGAAACTTTCTTTAGATCATGTTTGAATTAATTCTTTGTTTGGTGTGAGGTTTTGTTTATTTATATATAAAGAGATATCGATAATGGTTTTTAGCTGTTTAGTTTTTAATTATGATATATAATTAAGTACCTCATCCAGCAACTTGTCCTTTGGGTAAATGAGTGGTTACATACTTTCTTCCTCAACTTCTTGTGGTCGTTTTTGGTTAACAAACAAACAAAGTTTGAATTGTAAATTTGACAAAGGATACTTGCAAATATATACTATTAAATTATAATATGTGTAATTTTTTAAAAATGTCATCATACACTTTAGTTATTTATCTAAAATTGCTATTTATTAGAATTACTCAAGTTACAATTAAATCTATATGATCTAAAAAGTTAGAATTTAAAGCATGTTTGAATTTAAATAGTTTGATGAAGCATCCTAAATAGTTTTAATGTGATTCAATAATTTTCATTTATATATATATATATATATATATATGAAGGTTTTATTAACTAATCAAACTAAACTCTAATTTTAAATTAGAGGCTTATAACTATGTTCTAACATTTTTCTTTTCAAATTATGGAACAATAAATTTGTCATTAAAAAAACTTTTATGGTTTCTAGAGAGCTAATTTGATGTGGGTTTTCTTGATGGGGTAAATAATTAAGATGCTATGCAATTAGAGATTTTAAAAAATAAAATTGAAAAGTTCTGAAAATATATATTTTTCTATGTTCTAAAGGAGACATGCATAATGCTTTTAAAGAAAGCACATGGTTAAGACTAAAATTAAAAGTATAGAGAAAAGTGTTTAAATTAAAATCGACAATATTAAAAAGAATTCCAATTTCACAGATTAATTAATTACTATTTCAAAAGCTGTTTATTTAGGGTTAAAAGCATGTACATAGCTGCCTCATTTTCTTAAGCTATAATGATATTTTTTGAAGATATACTTAGAGAGCAATCAAAGGATCGACTTCATGCTATTTAAATAGCATTGGCTAACTTTCAATTTTGAACTTCAAAATGCATATTATGTTTTTTGAAATATTAATATTGGAATTTTGTGATTCAGCAATAAACTATAATATTGATCAAAATAGGTTTCTCAATAATTCAATTACTTTTCATATTAATGTTTAACACCATTGTACTTTTTAAAAATGAATAATAATTAATATCAATATTATTATAAAATAATCATTTAAAAATTTCATAAGTTTTAAATTGAAATTAAAATTTTTCAATCTAAAATCATCAAAATTTTAGAATATTGTTTGGATGAGACCCATGAGTGAAATTCTGTGATTTTATATAAATTAATAAATAGTCAAATTTATTGGAAGATTTTTTCTATCATTTTTTAAAAAAAGTGTGTCATTAGAGTGTTTAATCTAGTTGAGATGTTTAAATCCTTTTGAAACCACTTGCAATATTAATCAAGTTATATTTTAACTTAAATCGTTGTAATGTGTATGTTTGAGAGATGCATGTTAACAATCAATTACATGCAATTAGAAGAGATTTAACTTTTATTTTTAATTTTTAGTTTTTGAAAATTAAGCTTATCTTTTCTCATATTTCATCCAATAGAATGATTTACATCTATCTTAAATATAATCGTTATATTATTTTGTCAAAACAAAATCTAGTTTTAAGAGCTGGATTTTTTTTGTTTTCAAATTTTGGGATGTAATTTTAAACCAACGAAAAAGAATAAATAACATAGGAATAAAGTCGAGGATGAAAATATAATATCATAAGCTTAATTTTAAAAATAAGAAAAAGATTAATCAAGGTAACCTAAGAAAATATGAACATAATTCTCAAAATTGATATAGTTTTAATTTAATGCATCAACTCATAAGCATGAGCCTTAAGAAAATGAACATGATTCTCAAACATGTTACTACCTTATTAGAAAAAGTTTGAGATTTAAAAGGTACATAAGCATTGATTTTCTTCCCAAAAAATTGTTCTTATAAGTTCTATAGGGTCGTCCTTTGTAACAATCAAAACTGATAAGTCCATCAATCTACAATATTTTCTACATATTAACAGTAGAAGATTCAACAATACTTTTACAACCACCCTATTTCTTAGATAGAACTCTCAGTTGAAGAGTTGCTCCGACTCGAAATTCTTCCAACACATCAGTAACTTTGGATTCATATCCATAAGTATGATAAGTCAATTTATAATTTTTTTAACTTCACGTAGTCACTCATACTTAACTCTTGATATTTTTTGTTGGAGAAAAAATTGATTAATCATTAAGAAATAGTTTGACATATGATTAACAATTGACAACCTCGTTACAATTTTAAAGTTATTTTTTTTAACTTAACATATAAAATAGATGATTCAACATTAAATCTCGAAGTTGTAGTATGAATTTCACACTAGAGGACTTATGTTCACGTTGGCTACTCTTCTGAAGTTATCATTCGGAAAAGAAGGCTACATACATACAATAAAGCTTATAAACAATTTCAATACATTAACAACCAAATTTAAAAAAAAAAAAAAAAAAGACCTTAAATGTTAGTGGCCAATTAAGTTTATGCTTTCATGTTAAACACACTATATAATTATATTCTTAACATATATTTTCTTTTGACAAAAACTTTTTCTCCTAAAACTTCTATCTCTATGATCACTTTCTCCCTAACTTTTTTAGCACACATTTTCCTCATTTAATGTGTGTTTTCTTAACCAATTATCTCTTACTCTAATCTAAACTTAACCAATAATTTAAAGCATTAGAGATGACTACAAGTTAGAAATTCATGATTTAATAGACTATTTTTAAATTATAAAGAATTTGAGACATCAACCCTAAAAAGCCTTAGTATATATCTTAAATTTTTGAAAAGTGCCATAGTTATCATGATCATTCTTACCTCTAGATAAGCTCTTAGTACATAATCCTCCTTAAAATAAAACTAGTGATATTTAAAAAACCAATCACCTACCATTAATGAAGCCCTTTCTATGCATGTGAGTTATGCATTATATGTTATTATTGAGTTTTGATTAAACTTTTCTTTTCTATACATTTTATATATTGGGATAATCTTAACTTACTTTAAAATGACGTTGATAAATATTACATTACATTCAAGTTTTTGATTTTTTTTTTATTTGTTTAATCATATACGTCAGAGCTGATTTTGATTTGGAGTGTAAAATATATTTATAAGAAAATAATTTTAATTGGAGTTTAACTTTTGTAATTTACGTACGTGAATTTGATAAACTTTGATTTATGTGTATAGTGATGATAGGGATTGTGATAGAAATTTCTTTATCATGAAGGACAAATGGGATTATTCTTTAAGCTTAAATACTAGAATGGGAATAATTCCAAGGAAAAAAAATAGTGATGGAAAAGTTAAAAAGGCATTTCAAGTGTAGAAGCTCTATAACAAATTACAAGATAGGAGAGGACTAATTTGTAAATAAATGGCCAACTTATTAACCTATATCGTTTTCCATATGTATGTTTTATTATAAAATAGACCTATGATATTCTATTTTCAACAAATTAATTCATCAAAAGAGTGGTTCTAAAATATAACAAAATAATTTAGCAAAATATTAATTTATATAACATAGGGATGATTACGTGTCTATAATGACACAAATAGAAGTTTTTCTTAGATATGCTGTGCTATTTTTTTTATATTATTTGTAAATATTTTTTAGTAGTTTATTATTTTAAATAATGTTTTTGAATTAAATTACATAGTTTAGTCTTAATTTTCATGGTTTTCTGGTTTATTTTAGTTTTGTGTTGGGTAAGTCTTTAAATTTTTAAAATATTAGATGAGCCCTAATTTTTTAATTTTGTAACTAATAAGTAATGGATGTGAATTTGGGTTTAATAGAAGATTTAATTTTGGATTTAATAAAAAAAAATGGTTTGAATAGGTCAAATGACAAAAAATTTAAAACTGATTAAACACAAAATTAAAATGTTATTTAAGTTTTATTAGGCACTTTCTATAGCGTTCAAAACATATTAACACATAAAAATTGAAATTTATAATTATAACTGTTAAAATTCATGAATTATATTTACCACAAAATTAACATTAGAATTAAGAATTCAATTACTTGTTCCCATCGTTTTCTTGAATACTTTTTAACGTAGTTGGAGATTTGAGGTGTTAGCAGTTTCTACATAAGCTTGAATTTTCTTTTCCAAATTATTAGAGTTATTTTCCTTTATTTGATTCGAGTATTTTAAAGGAAATTCTGAAGCTCTTTTAGGGTTATCGGTTGTGTTTATTAACCAAGCAGATTTAATTTCATTACCAAACAAAGCCTCAATTGATTATTGAGCAAGAGTTCTTCAACATACTACGACCATTGTGTTTTTGCTCATTGCTCATTGTACTTCATTGTGCTAGTTTTCATCATCCTTTGATTGAAAAACACTGAAAATATTTAGGGATGTTTAAATAAATGCTGTCGAGAAGGGATGATTCACAGTCTTAATGGAAGTCTAAGACTAAGCTTTAGAGAAAGAGCTCTTATTCTAGAGAGTCTAAGATTCATTGATCGATTTTAATAACAATTTTGTTTTTGATTCATAGTTTATCAAAATTATGCACCTATATTTTCTTTTGTTGTTACAATGTGGTATGCATCATTTTTAAGTATATATAAAGAGTTAAAATCTTAGTCAAATTTTATATAAAAAAAATCAAGTTTTTAAAACTACTCTTTTTTAGTTCGTAAAATTTGGGTTGGATGTTCAAAACACATAAAATGTAATCAACAGAACTTAAAAACTAATAGTTAAAAATATTTGTAGACCTAATTTTCAAAAGAAAAAAAAAAAAAAACTAAAAACCAAAGTAGTCCCATGAGAAGCTAAGTATTTTGTTGAATAAATAAACTAACCCTTTTTATTGCTATGTTACAAGGAACCCATATATTTCTTATCCTTTGACACATACATAATCCTAAATTCCTAATAAAATTAAACTTCCATTTTCCTTTTTTTCTTCTTCTGGTTTTTTATTTTTAAATTCGTTTATTAATTAATCATTTACATAGATTATTACTTACGTATACCATCTTAATCATCACCAGCTTATAATTAGTGAAAAAAGGCAATCAATTTTTAATTAGAGAGCAGCCCCTTTCTCTTGGAATTAATCTTTAATAAATTTGTTTTAGCCATGAAATAGTATAATAATTAATTAGGGACAGGTCAATTTATTAGCTTTTTTCTTTGATTCTTTTTTATTTAATAATTTTCAAATGAAAAAAGAAATTAATTTTAAGTCTCTTCTCCACAATGGGTTGGTGGATTAAATTATAGTAATATGTACACTGTAAAATCCATTACCTTTACATTATGACTTAGTGCCATTCAACTTTAATTTCTCTTTAATTGTAGAAAATTAGGTCAACATTATCATTCTTTTGGCCGATTTTCAAGTTATTTTTTTG
Organism: Cucumis sativus; assembly: GCF_000004075.3. Lineage (NCBI taxonomy): Eukaryota > Viridiplantae > Streptophyta > Magnoliopsida > Cucurbitales > Cucurbitaceae > Cucumis > Cucumis sativus. The sequence goes on along the minus strand of NC_026655.2, from coordinate 21,175,653 downwards.
TCATTTGATTTTAAAAAATTTCAGCCACTAAAGACATATATATATATAATGGGTGTCATCTGAGAGGATGCTGACATAGATCAACTTTCTTAAGTTGTTTTAGATAATATGCCTTAAGGTTGTCATGTGGAATTCTTTGACATGTAATGGCTGTCATATATATTATACTTTGTCTATATTATATGATTCATTTTTTAACTCTCTCTTTACTTTCTAAACTTTTAAATGTGCCTACAAATTTATATAACTATTAACAAAACATTCGCTAACATCAGTTCATTTCAATTTTGGGTTAATAAGTTATTATTTATTTAAAAGTCAAAATTTTAAAATTTTAATTGATTAATGAAAAAAATTAAAATTTTCAATTTTGTACTCAATAGATTAGATCTATCAACTTTATTTATTTTATAAAATGCAGGGATATAATGTGTAATTTAGAAAGTTCAACCATTAACAAATACAAACATCAAATTAGTTTAGGCACTAAATTTGTAATTTAATATGTATATATAAAAATAAAGAATGATAATTAATAATATTCTTAGGGCAAATCCTTATTTTTGAATCCTAATAAAAAGTTGAAGAATAAAATTAGTTTAATTAGGTCTTTTATATTTTCCAATAAATTTGTAAGCTTGTACAGAAGAGAAAATCACATGTGCAAAAATTGGAAAAATAAGATGAGAAAGAACACGTGTGATTCTACTTTTTGTTAAATGGAAAAAAAGAAAATATAAATTTGAAAACCCTAGGTTTTATATTCTCCATTATTCTTTAATTTTGAGGCATCTACTTTGTTTCTTTGTATTCTTTTCATTGTTTTATATATATTAGCTTTTTGTATTTTTGCGTAAAATTCTACCTACAATTTTAAAAAACAATTACAAAAAAAAAACAATAAAATAAAGTTGACATTTCAGAAACAAAATGATTAAAATATATTAAACCTAAAGTTATATAAAAATTCAATTACTTGATAAAAATTTAATTACTTCATTTTGTTTGGGAGTATAGCCAAATGAAACAAAATATTAAATATATATATAACAAAATTTTAGATTCTATAAATTAATAAAAGTTTATCAATCATGTTTGATTTCTTGATAAAATTAAAATAAAAGTCTATCAAGTGGAAAGTAAAAAGTAAAAAGAAATGAAAAAAACAAGAGGTAGGAACAGTAAGACGAAAAGTTAAGTATGAAAGTAGTAAAGAAAGAGAAGATAAGTAGTTTGTATTGGTTAAGTGTTAACCATGAGAGTAATCCAGAATGTTTGGATTTTGATACTGTATTATAATGCTAATTAAAAATGGGATTAAGAAAAGGGGAAAAGAATCAAATTAATTAAGGATAGATAAAAATAAGGAGTGAGGAGGAAAAAGTAGAAGCCTAAAATAGGAAAGAGAGCAACAAAAATGCATGCATATAACATATTGCATAGAAAAACTACAAAAACGCATGCGTAATTATTGAAGTGGTGGAAGAAGAAATTAAAGGACAATTAATTATGATTTTATTTAATAACAATTATAATTATGATTATTGAGTTGAAGCATATATATATATATATATATATATATATATATATATATATTATATTAGAGACTTAGAATACATAATAATAATAATTAAAAAAAAGTAAATAAATAAATAAAGGGAATTGAATGTAATGCATGGGGGAAGGGAAGGGGTAAGTTGAAAATAAAGGGAAATGGAAGTCCTTGTTGGAATTTGTTGAAATGGAATCCTTTTAGATTTCCACTAAAATCCTTACTTTTCGGGGCCTCTTTTGTTGCTCTTTCGCTACATTTTGGGTCAAATTATGTACGCGGAGCTTCAAAATTGTCTCTCCCACCCTAAACACACACATATATATATATTCTTCTTTTTAAAATATCAATAACCAAACTCAAATTATTTATTTTCCATAACAAAATTTTCTTCTTAAATATATCAAAATATAACAATCTATCACTCCAATTTGATCTATCTTCTTTATAGATAAGCGATATATATTATTTTGTAAATATTTTTTTGTTTATTTTACTATATTTAAAAATGTCTCTTAAGTATGAATTTATTAAACATAAATTTTAAACGTAAAATTTTATTCTTTAAATTCTTGTATACTTTTACAAGCGAATTAATTTGACGTTTAAGGTTAAAATTATTTTAGAAGATGGTGAATACATTCATTTGATTGATGTGACATTGGGAGAAAATAATACACGTTAAACGTAAGAATTGATGTACTGGTGATTTTCAATGTAATTTTAGTAAAAAGTTTGTATTGATTCTCTTGACAAAATTTAGAAGTTTAATCTTTTTTAACAATAAACATAAGGTAGACAGGTCTAGTGGTGGAGTAGAAAGGTTGGGATGTGAAACTTAAGAGTTAAATTGATATAATGGTAGGTATTATGTATTTCAAATGAAATATAAAAGAGAATGTAATTAATTAATATATTATTTATGAAAATTTTGGGGTTTGAATTGATACAACACATGCAAAACTTGATGGTATAAATTTGATATTATTTCTCTATTTATTTTCTTTATAAAATACTTATAAATTCACAAACTTTTTAGGTTGCTATCTATTTTGATTTGTGGACTTGTAGAATACCTTTCCTAATTTTTAAGTGTGTGGGTTTGATTATCTATTTTGAAACTTAAAAGTTGGGTTTTTAATCTCAGTCTAAATGTAAAGAATATAAAACCAAATCCAATTTCTTTTCTAAAAAACAAATATGACCTAAACCTTTAAGAAAATATCTAGGCTAAACTTTAAAACGTAAAAGATGATATATAAATATATACACAAACATTATATATTTTTCTAAGATTTTAAGCATAATTAATTTAAAATGGTTTCCAATCAAAGTTGAAATATTTAAATAAAAGAAATATTAAAGATAAATAATTTTGAAATGAGAGTTTGGCCTTGTATTAAAAATGAACACACACACACACACATATATATATGACATCAACTAATTAAATGTTAATTTATGTTCTTATTTTGACGTTATTAATAAAGTTATAGGGAATGAATGAAAATGGCAAACATTTAGAATAATGCAATACAAAAAAAGCTTGTTTGCTTGCGTATTTTTGGGCCACAATCTCTTGTTCTCTCTCTATCTTCTTTATTAAGTAAATAGTATTTGAAAGAAAGGAAATTAAAAAAAGATATACAAACATTCACACAGCCCCAGAAAGCACTTTTGAGAAAGCTGACATCCAAAAACAGTCTCTTATTAATCAATGAAGATATAATATTTAAAGAATGGGAGATTTGTTGGAGAATGGTGTGCAATGCCAAACAATGGGTTCCTTAGCCATAGAAGGTGAGATCTTATGTAATTAATAAATTAAGGAACAATAAATTAGGTCTTTCCACTATTAAATTAATGTGATCATTACATTCTTCTTAAGTCTTCTCTTATTAGATTGCATTAACGTAATTAATATTCAACAACCCTAATTGTTGACCCTTAGGGTCTGGTTTGCCCTTTCATTTTTTTTATTAATACATAAATTAGGTTTTGTTCAATCTTAATCCAAATTTCGCGCTTTGGAAAGTGTATTTAAACATTATCAAAATACATAGTTTTTTCACCATGCTTTATGTCCTCATCCAAATGCATTCTATGAAAATTCTCACAATGTCATTCACCAGAAGATTATTCCAACTGAAACACGTTTAACTTTGGAGTTTTTAAAATTAAAGTGACTTAGAAGATCGAAGGCGCACCCTTCTTGTTGATATAGGTAGCAACTTTTAATTTTTTTAAGTCTTTATTAACCATATTTTTATGTCCTCAGATTTTCTCTCGCTTAAATGTAGGAGAGGGACATGAATGAACCGATATCATTTGTAACGTCTCAAGATTAGGACTCAAACAAAAATACAAAACCTAGATTTGGACACTTATGGCCTTGATACTCCTTTGTGTTCTTTGCAACCTAACAATGTCATCCATGATCTAAATTGTGACCAACTTCCAACTTAGTATAAATTACAATATCGTTAACTTTAAATAGATAATTGATATATTTTGTATTAAGTTTATCACTAATGAAATTGATATACCTAATAAGTACCACTCATTTGATGTTCAAAATTAATTAATTTTTTTTAAGTGGAAATGATCTCATCTTAACTTGAAACGTTTTCAAATATAACAATATGAACCAAAATATTTATGAAATATAACAAAATTTTAAATCTTCCATTTTGATAAACATTTATAGATTCTATTAATATCTAACAATAATATTGATATACATTTATAGAAGTTAATTTATTATTATTGTCGATTGATAGAGTTTAAAATTTTCCTATATTTTGTAAATATTTTTAATTAATATCTTTAATATTTTTTTAATTTTATAACCATATTTACATTATTTTGATTTTGAATTTTGTATTTTACATTATCCACTAGTTTTGAAGTTTACTTGTTTAATTTATTTAGTTGTTGGATACTTATTATTTACCTCCCTTTCTTTTAAGTTCATGTTAATATTAATTGTAAACAAGTGTTGTAGTAAAATTGATTGAAATTTAATAATTTATAAAATATATTTTAAAGAATGTAAATGTAATAACAGATATGACACTGAAATATAAAGTATGAGATGATTATAGTGATTATAATTCATAGCACTAAGAAATGGTTATAAAAAACTATCATAGCATTAACAAAAGCTATGGAAACATATAAAAACGTAAAAGAAAAGGGTTAAAAAGGGCCTAATAATATTATATAAACAAACATTGTAACAAAGTTTATTGCTGTAAAATTACTATTAAAGAATAATTACAAATTTTTTTATTTACAAAAAATTAGGGATTTTTAATTACATCCAATACTACAATGTGCCTAAAAACAATATGATTTCTATAAAACATTTTTTAACATTATAATGGCTTTTTAAAAACATTGAAATTTCTTAGTAACATTCAAAATGTGATAAAAAAATAGACCTTTTACTTTAGTGTTGATGTAAAGATTTGGATAGAAGATAACACATTTGATCTTCACTTGACAAAAATGGTAAATTTGTATTTTTAGAAAGATAAATTCTTAAAAACGAACAAAAGGAGTTTCGATATTCAAAGTCAAAATGAAGACTCTATAATAGAGAAGAAGTTCAAAGTTCAAATTCTAAATCTTAGATTAAGATAGCTCATATATGAAGATACAGTAGCGTATTCATTAAGGAGAATTATGAGATAGCGTTTACTTTTTTTCTCATACGGTAAGGTGAGATGAATTTTTCAAATTCTAATGAGTTAGTATTATATTTGATTAGATAATTGAAACACTTGTACTTCTTTTTTTTTTTTGTCATATGGAAACACTTTGTACTTATTTGAACCAAGTCCACTCACCTTGTTTGATCTTTTCTTGAATTTTTGCAAATCTTGTCAGGTTCAGATTCACCCGTAACCGTTAGCATCAATTTTTTTTTTGAAAAAGTCCAAGAACTTTAATAATATTGACTATGACAATGTTCTTAAACTTTGTCGTAAGGATATGATAGTATTTATTCTAACACTATTCTGCTTATCTTTTTCAAGAAAAAAAAAAAGAAAAGAAAAAAGGGAAAAAGAAATTATATCTGATGACAAAAACATTTAAAAAGAAACAGTCAATGACACATCTTTTTGTATATTGCAAATATGACAAATAATTAGTGATATCAGACGGGTATCAGAGGGCTATAAGAGAGTTATCGACTTTTAAATTTGATACTTTTGCAATTTAGAAAATGTAGTGACATGAACCTATTATCATAATTATTTTTGCTATTTTTGCAAGCGTCCTCCAAAAGAAAAACATTATGGTGTTTGATATTTTTTAAATACTATACTTTGGTCATTTTAACTTTTAGTTTGGTTCACGTTAGTTCGTGTAGTTTCAAAAATGTTCATTTAGTCCTTGTGTTTTCAACTTTAGTTCATTTTTGTTTCTATACTTTTAAAATGTTTATTTTGATATTTTAGTTCATGAAAGTTCAGTTTAGTCTCTATATTTTCAAAATGTTCATTTTGATTCTTACACTTTAAACTTTCAAAAAGTCGTAATTTTGTTTCCTTAAAATGAGAATAAAAGAACAAAACAACTACATTTTAAAAGAACAACGATAAAAAAGGAACATTTTGAAAGTATATGAACTAAAATGAGTCAAAGTTAAATGTTTAGAGGCCAAAATTAATACTTTTAAAATATAAAATAAACAAAAATAAAAAATATAGGAACGAAAATAATATTTAAACCTTTATTTTTTATTTGCAAGGAGTGACCTTAGTTGATGGGATGGAAAGATATTTCAAATATTCCTTACAAAAGAAAAAAAAAGTACTTCCAAACTTTCATACATAATGTTTCCTTTCACCCAAAAAAAATATCTTAGAGCATATTATTTCCATAATGTTTGTTTAAGAGATATTTTAGGATTTTATTCGTTTATATATATTTCAACTCTAATTTGGATTCATTTTGCAGCATTTAATTTGTGATTTATTTTCGTTTTTATATTTTCAATAACAAAAATTACAAAAACAACAATAAACTATGTATATACAAACAATTAAATATTGTTTTTTGTTTTTAGATTTTCTTTTCAAATATATGAACATGATATGATACACTATTACATTTTCAAATTTATAATCAAACACAAATTTTTAACTTTTAATTTGAATTTCAAAATTTTAAGTTAAAATCATACGTGTTTTCGAATAACTAAAAAAAGAATTTTTTTTTTATTTTTCAGAATAATTTTTGAATCTCGAACAAACCTTACTTTTTCCTTTTCTTATTTTTTTTCTTTTCTTTCCAGAACTTAAAAATTGGGATTTTGTTGTATCATTGTTTTAACCTTATGAACTGCTGCACAAATCTCAAGGTTTAATTTTAACCTAACAGTTCAAAATTCACTTTCTTGTATTCTTTGCTTCTGTTTCCTATGTTTGGAGTGGTCAACTTAAAAGTGTTTGTGGAGCAAAATGTTGCTCTTGCTTGATTAGATGTTTGCCTTTAGTTTTATCAGGACCCAATTTACCATTACCACTTCAACTTCAAATTGTATAAAACAAAATCATATCAATTACCAAAAGTGCTTCTTTCCAACATTATACTAAGGTAGAACTTTTCTATTACAAACATATATCCCAATCCTTAGTTAATATTGGGCTTAATAATAAAAGTTGAATTCAAGTCACACCACACCACTTTATAAAACTTAGTTATATACTCCCAACAATGTTTTTTCTTGGGCTTGTTTAGGTCCAATATTTCAAAAGTAATAAATAAAGGTCACTTCACATTATAAAGTTCTGTTGCTATGTTTATATTTCTTTATGAGTTGAACTTTGCCATTTTATTATTATTATTGTTATTGTTACTATTATTATTTTTTGTACAAGGAGGACACTCACTAATTCCTCTTTTTTACGATATGTGTGCGTCAAGAGTTTCTAAACAAATTTCGACGTTGTATGAACGTCGAAGATGCTATCAGTATAGGGTCAGAAATTGTTTAGGAACTCCCGACGCACATGTGCGTCCGAAGTTCCTCTATTTTTTTAAAAAAAACTAACTTCCATTAATTCCTAAATTGAATTTGAATTTGAAATTCAAACTCAACTTCAACACTTTAACCTCAACTTCAACACTTTAATCTCAACATTCAACACCTCAATCTCAACTTCAATACTTCAAATTCAAATTCCTAAAACCTACAACTAATTCAAAATCCTAACAACACTTCAAATTCAATTTCAATACTAAAACCTACCACTAATTCAAAATCTAAATACTAAAACTAATTTAAAATTTAAAATCTAAAACCTAAAACTAATTTGAAATCTAAATACTGAAACTAATTAACTAAAACAAAACAATAACTAAACTAAACCACTTACCCACGACGACGACAACCGGGACGACAATGACGATGACAAGAGGGACGACAATGCTCTCTTCTTCTCGATATCCCTCTCAGTCTCCCTCTTTCTCTCTCGATTTTCTTTCTCTTTTTTGTTTGCATTCTATAAAGAATGAAGTTAAAAAAGACAAAGAATTCCCTACGCATAACAAAAGCGTCGGGAATATCACCCTATTTCCGATGCGATTAGTGACATGTCAGAAATTCCTAAACCTATCCTCGACGCGATTAGTGACACGTCGGGAATCCCTAAACCTATTTCCGATGTTGCTGACACCACGTCAGAGGAAGGCGTAACGTACAATTAATGATATGGCATTCCTCCGTCGCAACACTGATATGCCCTTCCTCTGTCGCAACACTGTAGACGTCGGGCATAGGTACCCATTTTCCGATGCACCTGACACCACGTCAGAGGAAGGCCAATTAACTGTTTTCCTCTTCTGATGCTACACTTTCCAAGTAGGGAATAGGGGTTCATTTTCCGACGTACCTGACACCATGTCAGAGGAACCCTAAACAATTCAAGCCAGTTTTGATACTAATGTGTCTGCGTTGGGGGGAATGTCTTCTCCCGATGTGCATAAAGATGCGTCGAAAAATACCGGCTTCTAACGACATCATGTTTTCTGACGATTTTTCCTGCGTCGGGAAACTCTCGATTTCTTGTAGTGCAGGAGAACCCTTATTATTTAATTTTTGTGTTCACAGAACACAAAACACAAAAGAGAGAAAAGAGTAAAGAGAAAGACTAAACAAAAGAGAGAAGAGACTCGACCGTTCGTGGAGTCGATAACCGTCGATGTCACCTACCATCCTCATTCGTCCACTTACTTCGTCATCTTTATCAATAAAAATGTTCTATTTTTTTTCTAAATAAATATATATTAATATATTTTATATTGTAGATTAGCTTGTACGTATATTGTATAATGTCTATTTGTATGTATAATTTGTAGATTGTATATTGTATATTGTATATGTAGATGGTTAACAAATATCCATGAGTTAGTTTTAATTGTACATGTGAATCTCCATTTTATCTTCCCTGTCTTCTTTATTTTTGATATCCACTCATATTTATCTTCTCTGTCTTTCTTATTTTTGATATCCACAAATTTCTAGTTATATTTTTTATATAAACACATATGCTAGCATTTAGTTTAGTATTTAGATTGTTTTAGTTAATTAGTTTTAGTTTTAGTTTTTAGATTTTAAAATAGTTTTACATTTTAGATTTCAAATTAGTTTTCCATGGTAGGTTTTAGTATTAGTATTGCATTCTAATTTAGTGTCATTTGGATTTAAGGTTGAAGTTGAATCTGTACATTTTTTATTAAACTTTTTACGATCTTTCTATCTATTGTCATAAAGTTAGCATTTTATTAACATATCTTGACATTGAATTACATAAATTGTATATGTATAGATTGTATATTATATGTATGTTGATATTAAATTTGTTGTATATTTCAAAATTACAATCTACTATTAAAAATATGAAGAGTATGGTCATAGGGACATGGGCAGAATGTGCAAGGAGGAAAATTGAACATTATTACGAGGTGTGTCGGGGAAAATACGAGGTTGCTTCAAACAGAAATGGTCCTTGCTCTGGTTGTTCTGAAAATTGATTTGAAAGGGAGGAGCAGAAAATGACATGATCTAAAACCGAACAAGTAAGTCATAGAAAGTTCCTCACTTGCATATTAAGTAAATATAGTTGATTGTCAAAACGGTTATCCATATTGTCGGTTGTTCATTTTTGTCGACGACCAAGATTTTGACGTGTCCCACTGTTTTCGTCGGCAACCCACGAGTTCACGCGTCTCCACCGTTTTCGCCAGCGACCCACAACCATTACCATTTTTGTCGACAACCCACAACCACGAAGAAGCTCTTTAACCCATGATCATTTCTGTTTCGGCTACCACAATTATTTCTGTTTTGACCCACTATATTTCAAGTTTTCTTTCTCCTTAACCTCATGGTCTCTTCTCAACCTAAAATTTCATAGTAGATTATTGTTGCTCTAAGTTTTTATTTGTTAGAAATTATTGAAATAAGATAAATTGTTTTGGTTACTTTGGTATTTGAAAATGTGTAGTCTTTAAGCTTAGCTTGTATTGTTTGCTTGTAATTCTTGTTTTTGATATTGTGAAAGTCTTAAAGTCTTGATATATTGTTTGTATTTGCTTTTTTAGTTTCTCATTGTATCTTGATATGTGCCCCTCATTGTTGTGTGAAATAAAGCTTTAAATATATTGTTGTTTCTTTTCTTAAGGAGGTTCCAACCATCCTTTAGAGAACAATAATGAGTTTTGTTGAGGATAACATTTCAAGTTAATCACATATTTTTTGTCTTATTTAAGCTTCTATCATGTGGATGCATATCTAAATTAATTGTTGTTGGCTTCGATCCATTATTTTGCAATTTACATATGACTAGCTTTGATTCTACCATATGGATTTCTAACTTAGGTACTTTAAACGTTATTATACTTAGTATGGACGGAAGTTGGATAAATTTAAGAGATTGAGCTTCTAATGAATATTATGATGGTGTTGCTAACTTTATCAAAACAACAACTAATTTTTTAGACAAAGAGGGAAGAACAAGATGTCCTTGTTCAAATTGTGGGAACATAAACTGGAATAGATTAGATGTGGTAGAATGTCATTTGTATAAATATGGTATGTTCTCGACTTACAGGCAATGGACATTCCATGGAGATACTATTGATCTTTCTCCATTTTTGAGTTCTAATTCGAGGTTTCTAGGTACAAGATTTTCCAATTCATGAATGTAGAGAAGAGATTGTAAATATTAGAGAAGATAATGTAAATCTTAGAGAACATATTAGAGTTGGAGATATTATAAATGATGAGATGGTAGAGATGATTCATGATCTACATGGACCAATTTTTGAAAAAACTACAAGAGAATCAAAAGAGCAAGATGAGTCTGATAGAATAAGTGGAATGTTTCCTGAAGTAGAAGAGGAGTTATATCAGG